>NW_027470186.1:0-42556 GCF_051020765.1 Lasioglossum baleicum
TGGCTAGTCGAGCAAAAAAACGTGCGAGAGGATGCATCCCGCAGGGTCGTCGAGTAAAAACACGTGCGAGAGGATGCATCCCGCAGGCTAGTCGAGTAAAAACACGTGCGAGAGGATGCATCCCGCAGGCTAGTCGAGTAAAAACACGTGCGAGGTTTTGTGGGATGCGCATGCGCAGGTTTTGTGGGATGCGCATGCGCAGATTTTTTGGGGTGCGCATGCGCAGGTTTTTTGGGATGCGCATGGCTAGTCGAGCAAAAACACGTGCGAGAGGATGCATCCCGCAGGCTAGTCGAGCAAAAACACGTGCGAGAGGATGCATCCCGCAGGCTAGTCGAGTAAAAACACGTGCGAAAGGATGCATCCCGCAGGCTGGTCGAGCACAAACACGTGCGAGGTTTTGTGGGATGCGCATGCGCAGGTTTTGTGGGATGCGCATGCGCAGATTTTTTGGGATGCGCATGCGCAGGTTTTTTGGGATGCGCATGGCTAGTCGAGCAAAAACACGTGCGAGAGGATCCATCCCGCAGGCTAGTCGAGTAAAAACACGTGCGAGACGATGCATCCCGCAGGCTAGTCGAGTAAAAACACGTGCGGGAGGATGCATCCCGCAGGCTAGTCGAGTAAAAACACGTGCGAGAGGATGCATCCCGCAGGCTAGTCGAGTAAAAACACGTGCGAGGTTTTGTGGGATGCGCATGCGCAGGTTTTTTGGGATGCGCATGGCTAGTCGAGCAAAAACACGTGCGAGAGGATGCATCCCGCAGGCTAGCCGAGCAAAAACACGTGCGAGAGGATGCATCACGCAGGCTAGTCGAGTAAAAACACGTGCGAGGTTTTGTGGGATGCGCATGCGCAGGTTTTTTGGGATGCGCATGGCTAGTCGAGCAAAAACACGTGCGAGAGGATGCATCCCGCAGGCTAGCCGAGCAAAAACACGTGCGAGAGGATGCATCCCACAGGCTAGTCGAGTAAAAACACGTGCGAGGTTTTGTGGGATGCGCATGCGCAGGTTTTTTGGGATCCGCATGTGCAGGTTTTTTGGGATGCGCATGGCCAGTCGAGCAAAAACACGTGCGAGAGGATGCATCCCGCAGGCTAGTCGAGCACAAACACGTGCGAGGTTTTGTGGGATGCGCATGCGCAGGTTTTGTGGGATGCGCATGCGCAGATTTTTTGGGATGCGCATGCGCAGGTTTTTTGGGATGCGCATGGCTAGTCGAGCAAAAACACGTGCGAGAGGATGCATCCCGCAGGCTAGTCGAGCAAAAACACGTGCGAGAGGATGCATCCCGCAGGCTAGTCGAGCAAAAACACGTGCGAGAGGATGCATCCCGCAGGCTAGCCGAGCAAAAACACGTGCGAGAGGATGCATCCCGCAGGATAGTCGAATAAAAACACGTGCGAGGTTTTGTGGGATGCGCATGCGCAGGTTTTTTGGGATGCGCATGTGCAGGTTTTTTGGGATGCGCATGGCTAGTCGAGCAAAAACACGTGCGAGAGGATGCATCCCGCAGGCTAGTCGAGTAAAAACACGTGCGAGAGGATGCATCCCGCAGGCTAGTCGAGTAAAAACACGTGCGAGGTTTTGTGGGATGCGCATAAGCAGGTTTTGTGGGATGCGCATGCGCAGGTTTTTTGGGATGCGCATGCGCAGGTTTTTTGGGATGCGCATGGCTAGTCGAGCAAAAAAACGTGCGAGAGGATGCATCCCGCAGGGTCGTCGAGTAAAAACACGTGCGAGAGGATGCATCCCGCAGGCTAGTCGAGTAAAAACACGTGCGAGAGGATGCATCCCGCAGGCTAGTCGAGTAAAAACACGTGCGAGGTTTTGTGGGATGCGCATGCGCAGGTTTTGTGGGATGCGTATGCGCAGATTTTTTGGGATGCGCATGCGCAGGTTTTTTGGGATGCGCATGGCTAGTCGAGCAAAAACACGTGCGAGAGGATGCATCCCGCAGGCTAGTCGAGCAAAAACACGTGCGAGAGGATGCATCCCGCAGGCTAGTCGAGTAAAAACACGTGCGAAAGGATGCATCCCGCAGGCTGGTCGAGCACAAACACGTGCGAGGTTTTGTGGGATGCGCATGCGCAGGTTTTGTGGGATGCGCATGCGCAGATTTTTTGGGATGCGCATGCGCAGGTTTTTTGGGATGCGCATGGCTAGTCGAGCAAAAACACGTGCGAGAGGATCCATCCCGCAGGCTAGTCGAGTAAAAACACGTGCGAGACGATGCATCCCGCAGGCTAGTCGAGTAAAAACACGTGCGGGAGGATGCATCCCGCAGGCTAGTCGAGTAAAAACACGTGCGAGAGGATGCATCCCGCAGGCTAGTCGAGTAAAAACACGTGCGAGGTTTTGTGGGATGCGCATGCGCAGGTTTTTTGGGATGCGCATGGCTAGTCGAGCAAAAACACGTGCGAGAGGATGCATCCCGCAGGCTAGCCGAGCAAAAACACGTGCGAGAGGATGCATCACGCAGGCTAGTCGAGTAAAAACACGTGCGAGGTTTTGTGGGATGCGCATGCGCAGGTTTTTTGGGATGCGCATGGCTAGTCGAGCAAAAACACGTGCGAGAGGATGCATCCCGCAGGCTAGCCGAGCAAAAACACGTGCGAGAGGATGCATCCCACAGGCTAGTCGAGTAAAAACACGTGCGAGGTTTTGTGGGATGCGCATGCGCAGGTTTTTTGGGATGCGCATGTGCAGGTTTTTTGGGATGCGCATGGCCAGTCGAGCAAAAACACGTGCGAGAGGATGCATCCCGCAGGCTAGTCGAGTAAAAACACGTGCGAGAGGATGCATCCCGCAGGCTAGTCGAATAAAAACACGTGCGAGGTTTTGTGGGATGCGCATGCGCAGGTTTTGTGGGATGCGCATGCGCAGATTTTTTGGGATGCGCATGCGCAGGTTTTTTGGGATGCTCATGGCTAGTCGAGCAAAAACACGTGCGAGAGGATGCATCCCGCAGGCTAGCCGAGCAAAAACACGTGCGAGAGGATGCATCCCGCAGGCTAGTCAAGTAAAAACACGTGCGAGGTTTTGTGGGATGCGCATGCGCAGGTTTTTTGGGATGCGCATGGCTAGTCGAGCAAAAACACGTGCGAGAGGATGCATCCCGCAGGCTAGCCGAGCAAAAACACGTGCGAGAGGATGCATCCCGCAGGCTAGTCGAGTAAAAACACGTGCGAGGTTTTGTGGGATGCGCATGCGCAGGTTTTGTGGGATGCGCATGCGCAGGTTTTTTGGGATGCGCATGTGCAGGTTTTTTGGGATGCGCATGGCCAGTCGAGCAAAAACACGTGCGAGAGGATGCATCCCGCAGGCTAGTCGAGTAAAAACACGTGCGAGAGGATGCATCCCGCAGGCTAGTCGAGTAAAAACACGTGCGAGGTTTTGTGGGATGCGCATACGCAGTTTTTGTGGGATGCGCATGCGCAGGTTTTTTGGGATGCGCATGCGCAGGTTTTTTGGGATGCGCATGGCTAGTCGAGCAAAAACACGTGCGAGAGGATGCATCCCGCAGGGTAGTCGAGTAAAAACACGTGCGAGAGGATGCATCCCGCAGGCTAGTCGAGTAAAAACACGTGCGAGAGGATGCATCCCGCAGGCTAGTCGAGTAAAAACACGTGCGAGAGGATGCATCCCGCAGGCTAGTCGAGTAAAAACACGTGCGAGGTTTTGTGGGATGCGCATGCGCAGGTTTTTTGGGATGCGCATGGCTAGTCGAGCAAAAACACGTGCGAGAGGATGCATCCCGCAGGCTAGTCGAGTAAAAAGACGTGCGAGAGGATGCATCCCGCAGGCTAGTCGAGTAAAAACACGTGCGAGGTTTTGTGGGATGCGCATGCGCAGGTTTTGTGGGATGCGCATGCGCAGGTTTTTTGGGATGCGCATGTGCAGGTTTTTTGGGATGCGCATGGCTAGTCGAGCAAAAACACGTGCGAGAGGATGCATCCCGCAGGCTAGTCGAGTAAAAACACGTGCGAGAGGATGCATCCCGCAGGCTAGTCGAGCAAAAACACGTGCGAGAGGATGCATCCCGCAGGCTAGTCGAGTAAAAACACGTGCGAGGTTTTGTGGGATGCGCATGCGCAGGTTTTGTGGGATGCGCATGCGCAGGTTTTTTGGGATGCGCATGTGCAGGTTTTTTGGGATGCGCATGGCTAGTCGAGCAAAAACACGTGCGAGAGGATGCATCCCGCAGGCTAGTCGAGTAAAAACACGTGCGGGAGGATGCATCCCGCAGGCTAGTCGAGTAAAAACACGTGCGAGAGGATGCATCCCGCAGGCTAGTCGAGTAAAAACACGTGCGAGGTTTTGTGGGATGCGCATGCGCAGGTTTTTTGGGATGCGCATGGCTAGTCGAGCAAAAACACGTGCGAGAGGATGCATCCCGCAGGCTAGCCGAGCAAAAACACGTGCGAGAGGATGCATCCCGCAGGATAGTCGAATAAAAACACGTGCGAGGTTTTGTGGGATGCGCATGCGCAGGTTTTTTGGGATGCGCATGTGCAGGTTTTTTGGGATGCGCATGGCTAGTCGAGCAAAAACACGTGCGAGAGGATGCATCCCGCAGGCTAGTCGAGTAAAAACACGTGCGAGAGGATGCATCCCGCAGGCTAGTCGAGTAAAAACACGTGCGAGGTTTTGTGGGATGCGCATAAGCAGGTTTTGTGGGATGCGCATGCGCAGGTTTTTTGGGATGCGCATGCGCAGGTTTTTTGGGATGCGCATGGCTAGTCGAGCAAAAAAACGTGCGAGAGGATGCATCCCGCAGGGTCGTCGAGTAAAAACACGTGCGAGAGGATGCATCCCGCAGGCTAGTCGAGTAAAAACACGTGCGAGAGGATGCATCCCGCAGGCTAGTCGAGTAAAAACACGTGCGAGGTTTTGTGGGATGCGCATGCGCAGGTTTTGTGGGATGCGCATGCGCAGATTTTTTGGGGTGCGCATGCGCAGGTTTTTTGGGATGCGCATGGCTAGTCGAGCAAAAACACGTGCGAGAGGATGCATCCCGCAGGCTATTCGAGCAAAAACACGTGCGAGAGGATGCATCCCGCAGGCTAGTCGAGTAAAAACACGTGCGAAAGGATGCATCCCGCAGGCTGGTCGAGCACAAACACGTGCGAGGTTTTGTGGGATGCGCATGCGCAGGTTTTGTGGGATGCGCATGCGCAGATTTTTTGGGATGCGCATGCGCAGGTTTTTTGGGATGCGCATGGCTAGTCGAGCAAAAACACGTGCGAGAGGATCCATCCCGCAGGCTAGTCGAGTAAAAACACGTGCGAGACGATGCATCCCGCAGGCTAGTCGAGTAAAAACACGTGCGGGAGGATGCATCCCGCAGGCTAGTCGAGTAAAAACACGTGCGAGAGGATGCATCCCGCAGGCTAGTCGAGTAAAAACACGTGCGAGGTTTTGTGGGATGCGCATGCGCAGGTTTTTTGGGATGCGCATGGCTAGTCGAGCAAAAACACGTGCGAGAGGATGCATCCCGCAGGCTAGCCGAGCAAAAACACGTGCGAGAGGATGCATCACGCAGGCTAGTCGAGTAAAAACACGTGCGAGGTTTTGTGGGATGCGCATGCGCAGGTTTTTTGGGATGCGCATGGCTAGTCGAGCAAAAACACGTGCGAGAGGATGCATCCCGCAGGCTAGCCGAGCAAAAACACGTGCGAGAGGATGCATCCCACAGGCTAGTCGAGTAAAAACACGTGCGAGGTTTTGTGGGATGCGCATGCGCAGGTTTTTTGGGATGCGCATGTGCAGGTTTTTTGGGATGCGCATGGCCAGTCGAGCAAAAACACGTGCGAGAGGATGCATCCCGCAGGCTAGTCGAGTAAAAACACGTGCGAGAGGATGCATCCCGCAGGCTAGTCGAATAAAAACACGTGCGAGGTTTTGTGGGATGCGCATGCGCAGGTTTTGTGGGATGCGCATGCGCAGATTTTTTGGGATGCGCATGCGCAGGTTTTTTGGGATGCTCATGGCTAGTCGAGCAAAAACACGTGCGAGAGGATGCATCCCGCAGGCTAGCCGAGCAAAAACACGTGCGAGAGGATGCATCCCGCAGGCTAGCCGAGCAAAAACACGTGCGAGAGGATGCATCCCGCAGGCTAGTCAAGTAAAAACACGTGCGAGGTTTTGTGGGATGCGCATGCGCAGGTTTTTTGGGATGCGCATGGCTAGTCGAGCAAAAACACGTGCGAGAGGATGCATCCCGCAGGCTAGCCGAGCAAAAACACGTGCGAGAGGATGCATCCCGCAGGCCAGTCGAGTAAAAACACGTGCGAGGTTTTGTGGGATGCGCATGCGCAGTTTTTGTGGGATGCGCATGCGCAGGTTTTTTGGGATGCGCATGCGCAGGTTTTTTGGGATGCGCATGGCCAGTCGAGCAAAAACACGTGCGAGAGGATGCATCCCGCAGGGTAGTCGAGTAAAAACACGTGCGAGAGGATGCATCCCGCAGGCTAGTCGAGTAAAAACACGTGCGAGAGGATGCATCCCGCAGGCTAGTCGAGTAAAAACACGTGCGAGAGGATGCATCCCGCAGGCTAGTCGAGTAAAAACACGTGCGAGGTTTTGTGGGATGCGCATGCGCAGGTTTTTTGGGATGCGCATGCGCAGGTTTTTTGGGATGCGCATGGCTAGTCGAGCAAAAACACGTGCGAGAGGATGCATCCCGCAGGCTAGCCGAGCAAAAACACGTGCGAGAGGATGCATCCCGCAGGCTAGTCGAGTAAAAACACGTGCGAGGTTTTGTGGGATGCGCATGCGCAGGTTTTGTGGGATGCGCATGCGCAGGTTTTTTGGGATGCGCATGGCTAGTCGAGCAAAAACACGTGCGAGAGGATGCATCCCGCAGGCTAGTCGAGTAAAAAGACGTGCGAGAGGATGCATCCCGCAGGCTAGTCGAGTAAAAACACGTGCGAGGTTTTGTGGGATGCGCATGCGCAGGTTTTGTGGGATGCGCATGCGCAGGTTTTTTGGGATGCGCATGTGCAGGTTTTTTGGGATGCGCATGGCTAGTCGAGCAAAAACACGTGCGAGAGGATGCATCCCGCAGGCTAGTCGAGTAAAAACACGTGCGAGAGGATGCATCCCGCAGGCTAGTCGAGCAAAAACACGTGCGAGAGGATGCATCCCGCAGGCTAGTCGAGTAAAAACACGTGCGAGGTTTTGTGGGATGCGCATGCGCAGGTTTTGTGGGATGCGCATGCGCAGGTTTTTTGGGATGCGCATGTGCAGGTTTTTTGGGATGCGCATGGCTAGTCGAGCAAAAACACGTGCGAGAGGATGCATCCCGCAGGCTAGTCGAGTAAAAACACGTGCGAGAGGATGCATCCCGCAGGCTAGTCGAGTAAAAACACGTGCGAGAGGATGCATCCCGCAGGCTAGTCGAGTAAAAACACGTGCGAGGTTTTGTGGGATGCGCATGCGCAGGTTTTTTGGGATGCGCATGGCTAGTCGAGCAAAAACACGTGCGAGAGGATGCATCCCGCAGGCTAGCCGAGCAAAAACACGTGCGAGAGGATGCATCCCGCAGGATAGTCGAATAAAAACACGTGCGAGGTTTTGTGGGATGCGCATGCGCAGGTTTTTTGGGATGCGCATGTGCAGGTTTTTTGGGATGCGCATGGCTAGTCGAGCAAAAACACGTGCGAGAGGATGCATCCCGCAGGCTAGTCGAGTAAAAACACGTGCGAGAGGATGCATCCCGCAGGCTAGTCGAGTAAAAACACGTGCGAGGTTTTGTGGGATGCGCATAAGCAGGTTTTGTGGGATGCGCATGCGCAGGTTTTTTGGGATGCGCATGCGCAGGTTTTTTGGGATGCGCATGGCTAGTCGAGCAAAAAAACGTGCGAGAGGATGCATCCCGCAGGGTCGTCGAGTAAAAACACGTGCGAGAGGATGCATCCCGCAGGCTAGTCGAGTAAAAACACGTGCGAGAGGATGCATCCCGCAGGCTAGTCGAGTAAAAACACGTGCGAGGTTTTGTGGGATGCGCATGCGCAGGTTTTGTGGATGCGCATGCGCAGATTTTTTGGGGTGCGCATGCGCAGGTTTTTTGGGATGCGCATGGCTAGTCGAGCAAAAACACGTGCGAGAGGATGCATCCCGCAGGCTAGTCGAGCAAAAACACGTGCGAGAGGATGCATCCCGCAGGCTAGTCGAGTAAAAACACGTGCGAAAGGATGCATCCCGCAGGCTGGTCGAGCACAAACACGTGCGAGGTTTTGTGGGATGCGCATGCGCAGGTTTTGTGGGATGCGCATGCGCAGATTTTTTGGGATGCGCATGCGCAGGTTTTTTGGGATGCGCATGGCTAGTCGAGCAAAAACACGTGCGAGAGGATCCATCCCGCAGGCTAGTCGAGTAAAAACACGTGCGAGACGATGCATCCCGCAGGCTAGTCGAGTAAAAACACGTGCGGGAGGATGCATCCCGCAGGCTAGTCGAGTAAAAACACGTGCGAGAGGATGCATCCCGCAGGCTAGTCGAGTAAAAACACGTGCGAGGTTTTGTGGGATGCGCATGCGCAGGTTTTTTGGGATGCGCATGGCTAGTCGAGCAAAAACACGTGCGAGAGGATGCATCCCGCAGGCTAGCCGAGCAAAAACACGTGCGAGAGGATGCATCACGCAGGCTAGTCGAGTAAAAACACGTGCGAGGTTTTGTGGGATGCGCATGCGCAGGTTTTTTGGGATGCGCATGGCTAGTCGAGCAAAAACA
Organism: Lasioglossum baleicum; assembly: GCF_051020765.1. NCBI lineage: Eukaryota > Metazoa > Arthropoda > Insecta > Hymenoptera > Halictidae > Lasioglossum > Lasioglossum baleicum. The sequence goes on from NW_027470186.1 coordinate 8,738, forward strand.
CGTGCGAGAGGATGCATCCCGCAGGCTAGCCGAGCAAAAACACGTGCGAGAGGATGCATCCCACAGGCTAGTCGAGTAAAAACACGTGCGAGGTTTTGTGGGATGCGCATGCGCAGGTTTTTTGGGATGCGCATGTGCAGGTTTTTTGGGATGCGCATGGCCAGTCGAGCAAAAACACGTGCGAGAGGATGCATCCCGCAGGCTAGTCGAGCACAAACACGTGCGAGGTTTTGTGGGATGCGCATGCGCAGGTTTTGTGGGATGCGCATGCGCAGATTTTTTGGGATGCGCATGCGCAGGTTTTTTGGGATGCGCATGGCTAGTCGAGCAAAAACACGTGCGAGAGGATGCATCCCGCAGGCTAGTCGAGCAAAAACACGTGCGAGAGGATGCATCCCGCAGGCTAGTCGAGTAAAAACACGTGCGAAAGGATGCATCCCGCAGGCTAGTCGAGCACAAACACGTGCGAGGTTTTGTGGTATGCGCATGCGCAGGTTTTGTGGGATGCGCATGCGCAGATTTTTTGGGATGCGCATGCGCAGGTTTTTTGGGATGCGCATGGCTAGTCGAGCAAAAACACGTGCGAGAGGATGCATCCCGCAGGCTAGTCGAGTAAGAACACGTGCGAGACGATGCATCCCGCAGCCTAGTCGAGTAAAAACACGTGCGAGAGGATGCATCCCGCAGGCTAGTCGAGTAAAAACACGTGCGAGAGGATGCATCCCGCAGGCTAGTCGAGTAAAAACACGTGCGAGGTTTTGTGGGATGCGCATGCGCAGGTTTTTTGGGATGCGCATGGCTAGTCGAGCAAAAACACGTGCGAGAGGATGCATCCCGCAGGCTAGCCGAGCAAAAACACGTGCGAGAGGATGCATCCCGCAGGATAGTCGAATAAAAACACGTGCGAGGTTTTGTGGGATGCGCATGCGCAGGTTTTTTGGGATGCGCATGTGCAGGTTTTTTGGGATGCGCATGGCTAGTCGAGCAAAAACACGTGCGAGAGGATGCATCCCGCAGGCTAGTCGAGTAAAAACACGTGCGAGAGGATGCATCCCGCAGGCTAGTCGAGTAAAAACACGTGCGAGGTTTTGTGGGATGCGCATAAGCAGGTTTTGTGGGATGCGCATGCGCAGGTTTTTTGGGATGCGCATGCGCAGGTTTTTTGGGATGCGCATGGCTAGTCGAGCAAAAAAACGTGCGAGAGGATGCATCCCGCAGGGTCGTCGAGTAAAAACACGTGCGAGAGGATGCATCCCGCAGGCTAGTCGAGTAAAAACACGTGCGAGAGGATGCATCCCGCAGGCTAAGCGAGTAAAAACACGTGCGAGGTTTTGTGGGATGCGCATGCGCAGGTTTTGTGGGATGCGTATGCGCAGATTTTTTGGGATGCGCATGCGCAGGTTTTTTGGGATGCGCATGGCTAGTCGAGCAAAAACACGTGCGAGAGGATGCATCCCGCAGGCTAGTCGAGCAAAAACACGTGCGAGAGGATGCATCCCGCAGGCTAGTCGAGTAAAAACACGTGCGAAAGGATGCATCCCGCAGGCTGGTCGAGCACAAACACGTGCGAGGTTTTGTGGGATGCGCATGCGCAGGTTTTGTGGGATGCGCATGCGCAGATTTTTTGGGATGCGCATGCGCAGGTTTTTTGGGATGCGCATGGCTAGTCGAGCAAAAACACGTGCGAGAGGATCCATCCCGCAGGCTAGTCGAGTAAAAACACGTGCGAGACGATGCATCCCGCAGGCTAGTCGAGTAAAAACACGTGCGGGAGGATGCATCCCGCAGGCTAGTCGAGTAAAAACACGTGCGAGAGGATGCATCCCGCAGGCTAGTCGAGTAAAAACACGTGCGAGGTTTTGTGGGATGCGCATGCGCAGGTTTTTTGGGATGCGCATGGCTAGTCGAGCAAAAACACGTGCGAGAGGATGCATCCCGCAGGCTAGCCGAGCAAAAACACGTGCGAGAGGATGCATCACGCAGGCTAGTCGAGTAAAAACACGTGCGAGGTTTTGTGGGATGCGCATGCGCAGGTTTTTTGGGATGCGCATGGCTAGTCGAGCAAAAACACGTGCGAGAGGATGCATCCCGCAGGCTAGCCGAGCAAAAACACGTGCGAGAGGATGCATCCCACAGGCTAGTCGAGTAAAAACACGTGCGAGGTTTTGTGGGATGCGCATGCGCAGGTTTTTTGGGATGCGCATGTGCAGGTTTTTTGGGATGCGCATGGCCAGTCGAGCAAAAACACGTGCGAGAGGATGCATCCCGCAGGCTAGTCGAGTAAAAACACGTGCGAGAGGATGCATCCCGCAGGCTAGTCGAATAAAAACACGTGCGAGGTTTTGTGGGATGCGCATGCGCAGGTTTTGTGGGATGCGCATGCGCAGATTTTTTGGGATGCGCATGCGCAGGTTTTTTGGGATGCTCATGGCTAGTCGAGCAAAAACACGTGCGAGAGGATGCATCCCGCAGGCTAGCCGAGCAAAAACACGTGCGAGAGGATGCATCCCGCAGGCTAGTCAAGTAAAAACACGTGCGAGGTTTTGTGGGATGCGCATGCGCAGGTTTTTTGGGATGCGCATGGCTAGTCGAGCAAAAACACGTGCGAGAGGATGCATCCCGCAGGCTAGCCGAGCAAAAACACGTGCGAGAGGATGCATCCCGCAGGCTAGTCGAGTAAAAACACGTGCGAGGTTTTGTGGGATGCGCATGCGCAGGTTTTGTGGGATGCGCATGCGCAGGTTTTTTGGGATGCGCATGTGCAGGTTTTTTGGGATGCGCATGGCCAGTCGAGCAAAAACACGTGCGAGAGGATGCATCCCGCAGGCTAGTCGAGTAAAAACACGTGCGAGAGGATGCATCCCGCAGGCTAGTCGAGTAAAAACACGTGCGAGGTTTTGTGGGATGCGCATACGCAGTTTTTGTGGGATGCGCATGCGCAGGTTTTTTGGGATGCGCATGCGCAGGTTTTTTGGGATGCGCATGGCTAGTCGAGCAAAAACACGTGCGAGAGGATGCATCCCGCAGGGTAGTCGAGTAAAAACACGTGCGAGAGGATGCATCCCGCAGGCTAGTCGAGTAAAAACACGTGCGAGAGGATGCATCCCGCAGGCTAGTCGAGTAAAAACACGTGCGAGAGGATGCATCCCGCAGGCTAGTCGAGTAAAAACACGTGCGAGGTTTTGTGGGATGCGCATGCGCAGGTTTTTTGGGATGCGCATGGCTAGTCGAGCAAAAACACGTGCGAGAGGATGCATCCCGCAGGCTAGTCGAGTAAAAAGACGTGCGAGAGGATGCATCCCGCAGGCTAGTCGAGTAAAAACACGTGCGAGGTTTTGTGGGATGCGCATGCGCAGGTTTTGTGGGATGCGCATGCGCAGGTTTTTTGGGATGCGCATGTGCAGGTTTTTTGGGATGCGCATGGCTAGTCGAGCAAAAACACGTGCGAGAGGATGCATCCCGCAGGCTAGTCGAGTAAAAACACGTGCGAGAGGATGCATCCCGCAGGCTAGTCGAGCAAAAACACGTGCGAGAGGATGCATCCCGCAGGCTAGTCGAGTAAAAACACGTGCGAGGTTTTGTGGGATGCGCATGCGCAGGTTTTGTGGGATGCGCATGCGCAGGTTTTATGGGATGCGCATGTGCAGGTTTTTTGGGATGCGCATGGCTAGTCGAGCAAAAACACGTGCGAGAGGATGCATCCCGCAGGCTAGTCGAGTAAAAACACGTGCGGGAGGATGCATCCCGCAGGCTAGTCGAGTAAAAACACGTGCGAGAGGATGCATCCCGCAGGCTAGTCGAGTAAAAACACGTGCGAGGTTTTGTGGGATGCGCATGCGCAGGTTTTTTGGGATGCGCATGGCTAGTCGAGCAAAAACACGTGCGAGAGGATGCATCCCGCAGGCTAGCCGAGCAAAAACACGTGCGAGAGGATGCATCCCGCAGGATAGTCGAATAAAAACACGTGCGAGGTTTTGTGGGATGCGCATGCGCAGGTTTTTTGGGATGCGCATGTGCAGGTTTTTTGGGATGCGCATGGCTAGTCGAGCAAAAACACGTGCGAGAGGATGCATCCCGCAGGCTAGTCGAGTAAAAACACGTGCGAGAGGATGCATCCCGCAGGCTAGTCGAGTAAAAACACGTGCGAGGTTTTGTGGGATGCGCATAAGCAGGTTTTGTGGGATGCGCATGCGCAGGTTTTTTGGGATGCGCATGCGCAGGTTTTTTGGGATGCGCATGGCTAGTCGAGCAAAAAAACGTGCGAGAGGATGCATCCCGCAGGGTCGTCGAGTAAAAACACGTGCGAGAGGATGCATCCCGCAGGCTAGTCGAGTAAAAACACGTGCGAGAGGATGCATCCCGCAGGCTAGTCGAGTAAAAACACGTGCGAGAGGATGCATCCCGCAGGCTAGTCGAGTAAAAACACGTGCGAGGTTTTGTGGGATGCGCATGCGCAGGTTTTGTGGGATGCGCATGCGCAGATTTTTTGGGGTGCGCATGGCTAGTCGAGCAAAAACACGTGCGAGAGGATGCATCCCGCAGGCTAGTCGAGCAAAAACACGTGCGAGAGGATGCATCCCGCAGGCTAGTCGAGTAAAAACACGTGCGAAAGGATGCATCCCGCAGGCTGGTCGAGCACAAACACGTGCGAGGTTTTGTGGGATGCGCATGCGCAGGTTTTGTGGGATGCGCATGCGCAGATTTTTTGGGATGCGCATGCGCAGGTTTTTTGGGATGCGCATGGCTAGTCGAGCAAAAACACGTGCGAGAGGATCCATCCCGCAGGCTAGTCGAGTAAAAACACGTGCGAGACGATGCATCCCGCAGGCTAGTCGAGTAAAAACACGTGCGGGAGGATGCATCCCGCAGGCTAGTCGAGTAAAAACACGTGCGAGAGGATGCATCCCGCAGGCTAGTCGAGTAAAAACACGTGCGAGGTTTTGTGGGATGCGCATGCGCAGGTTTTTTGGGATGCGCATGGCTAGTCGAGCAAAAACACGTGCGAGAGGATGCATCCCGCAGGCTAGCCGAGCAAAAACACGTGCGAGAGGATGCATCACGCAGGCTAGTCGAGTAAAAACACGTGCGAGGTTTTGTGGGATGCGCATGCGCAGGTTTTTTGGGATGCGCATGGCTAGTCGAGCAAAAACACGTGCGAGAGGATGCATCCCGCAGGCTAGCCGAGCAAAAACACGTGCGAGAGGATGCATCCCACAGGCTAGTCGAGTAAAAACACGTGCGAGGTTTTGTGGGATGCGCATGCGCAGGTTTTTTGGGATGCGCATGTGCAGGTTTTTTGGGATGCGCATGGCCAGTCGAGCAAAAACACGTGCGAGAGGATGCATCCCGCAGGCTAGTCGAGTAAAAACACGTGCGAGAGGATGCATCCCGCAGGCTAGTCGAATAAAAACACGTGCGAGGTTTTGTGGGATGCGCATGCGCAGGTTTTGTGGGATGCGCATGCGCAGATTTTTTGGGATGCGCATGCGCAGGTTTTTTGGGATGCTCATGGCTAGTCGAGCAAAAACACGTGCGAGAGGATGCATCCCGCAGGCTAGCCGAGCAAAAACACGTGCGAGAGGATGCATCCCGCAGGCTAGCCGAGCAAAAACACGTGCGAGAGGATGCATCCCGCAGGCTAGTCAAGTAAAAACACGTGCGAGGTTTTGTGGGATGCGCATGCGCAGGTTTTTTGGGATGCGCATGGCTAGTCGAGCAAAAACACGTGCGAGAGGATGCATCCCGCAGGCTAGCCGAGCAAAAACACGTGCGAGAGGATGCATCCCGCAGGCTAGTCGAGTAAAAACACGTGCGAGGTTTTGTGGGATGCGCATGCGCAGGTTTTGTGGGATGCGCATGCGCAGGTTTTTTGGGATGCGCATGTGCAGGTTTTTTGGGATGCGCATGGCCAGTCGAGCAAAAACACGTGCGAGAGGATGCATCCCGCAGGCTAGTCGAGTAAAAACACGTGCGAGAGGATGCATCCCGCAGGCTAGTCGAGTAAAAACACGTGCGAGGTTTTGTGGGATGCGCATACGCAGTTTTTGTGGGATGCGCATGCGCAGGTTTTTTGGGATGCGCATGCGCAGGTTTTTTGGGATGCGCATGGCTAGTCGAGCAAAAACACGTGCGAGAGGATGCATCCCGCAGGGTAGTCGAGTAAAAACACGTGCGAGAGGATGCATCCCGCAGGCTAGTCGAGTAAAAACACGTGCGAGAGGATGCATCCCGCAGGCTAGTCGAGTAAAAACACGTGCGAGAGGATGCATCCCGCAGGCTAGTCGAGTAAAAACACGTGCGAGGTTTTGTGGGATGCGCATGCGCAGGTTTTTTGGGATGCGCATGCGCAGGTCTTTTGGGATGCGCATGCGCAGGTTTTTTGGGATGCGCATGGCTAGTCGAGCAAAAACACGTGCGAGAGGATGCATCCCGCAGGCTAGCCGAGCAAAAACACGTGCGAGAGGATGCATCCCGCAGGCTAGTCGAGTAAAAACACGTGCGAGGTTTTGTGGGATGCGCATGCGCAGGTTTTGTGGGATGCGCATGCGCAGGTTTTTTGGGATGCGCATGGCTAGTCGAGCAAAAACACGTGCGAGAGGATGCATCCCGCAGGCTAGTCGAGTAAAAACACGTGCGAGAGGATGCATCCCGCAGGCTAGTCGAGTAAAAACACGTGCGAGGTTTTGTGGGATGCGCATGCGCAGGTTTTGTGGGATGCGCATGCCCAGGTTTTTTGGGATGCGCATGTGCAGGTTTTTTGGGATGCGCATGGCTAGTCGAGCAAAAACACGTGCGAGAGGATGCATCCCGCAGGCTAGTCGATTAAAAACACGTGCGAGAGGATGCATCCCGCAGGCTAGTCGAGCAAAAACACGTGCGAGAGGATGCATCCCGCAGGCTAGTCGAGTAAAAACACGTGCGAGGTTTTGTGGGATGCGCATGCGCAGGTTTTGTGGGATGCGCATGCGCAGGTTTTTTGGGATGCGCATGTGCAGGTTTTTTGGGATGCGCATGGCTAGTCGAGCAAAAACACGTGCGAGAGGATGCATCCCGCAGGCTAGTCGAGTAAAAACACGTGCGAGGTTTTGTGGGATGCGCATGCGCAGGTTTTGTGGGATGCGCATGCGCAGGTTTTTTGGGATGCGCATGCGCAGGTTTTTTGGGATGCGCATGCGCAGGTTTTTTGGGATGCGCATGGCTAGTCGAGCAAAAACACGTGCGAGAGGATGCATCCATCAGGGTAGTCGAGTAAAAACACGTGCGAGAGGATGCATCCCGCAGGCTAGTCGAGTAAAAACACGTGCGAGAGGATGCATCCCGCTGGCTAGTCGAGCAAAAACACGTGCGAGAGGATGCATCCCGCAGGCTAGTCGAGCAAAAACACGTGCGAGAGGATGCATCCCGCAGGCTAGTCGAGCAAAAACACGTGCGAGAGGATGCATCCCGCAGGCTAGTCGAGTAAAAACACGTGCGAAAGGATGCATCCCGCAGGCTAGTCGAGCACAAACACGTGCGAGGTTTTGTGGGATGCGCATGCGCAGGTTTTGTGGGATGCGCATGCGCAGGTTTTGTGGGATGCGCATGCGCAGGTTTTTTGGGATGCGCATGCGCAGGTTTTTTGGGATGCGCATGCGCAGGTTTTTTGGGATGCGCATGCGCAGGTTTTTTGGGAAGCGCATGGCTAGTCGAGCAAAAACACGTGCGAGAGGATGCATCCATCAGGGTAGTCGAGTAAAAACACGTGCGAGAGGATGCATCCCGCAGGCTAGTCGAGTAAAAACACGTGCGAGAGGATGCATCCCGCAGGCTAGTCGAGCAAAAACACGTGTGAGAGGATGCATCCCGCAGGCTAGTCGAGCAAAAACACGTGCGAGAGGATGCATCCCGCAGGCTAGTCGAGTAAAAACACGTGCGAGAGGATGCATCCCGCAGGCTAGTCGAGCACAAACACGTGCGAGGTTTTGTGGGATGCGCATGCGCAGGTTTTGTTTGATGCGCATGCGCAGGTTTTTTGGGATGCGCATGCTCAGGTTTTTTGGGATGCGCATGCGCAGGTTTTTTGGGATGCGCATGGCTAGTCGAGCAAAAACACGTGCGAGAGGATGCATCCCGCAGGCTAGTCGAGCAAAAACACGTGCGAGAGGATGCATCCCGCAGGCTAGTCGAGTAAAAACACGTGCGAGAGGATGCTTCCCGCAGGCTAGTCGAGTAAAAACACGTGCGAGAGGATGCTTCCCGCAGGCTAGTCGAGTAAAAACACGTGCAAGAGGATGCTTCCCGCAGGCTAGTCGAGTAAAAACACGTGCGAGAGGATGCATCCCACAGGCTAGTCGAGTAAAAACACGTGCGAGAGGATGCATCCCGCATGCTAGTCGAGTAAAAACACGTGCAAGAGGATGCTTCCCGCAGGCTAGTCGAGTAAAAACACGTGCGAGAGGATGCATCCCGCAGGCTAGTCGAGCAAAAACACGTGCGAGAGGATGTATCCCGCAGGCTAGTGGAGTAAAAACACGTGCGGGAGGATGCATCCCGCAGGCTAGTCGAGTAAAAACACGTGCGAGAGGATGCATCCAGCAGGCTAGTCGAGCAAAAACACGTGCGAGAGGATGCATCCCGCAGGCTAGTCGAGTAAAAACACGTGCGAGAGGATGAATCCCGCAGGCTAGTAGAGTAAAAACACGTGCGAGAGGATGCATCCCGCAGGCTAGTCGAGTAAAAACACGTGCGAGGTTTTGTGGGATGCGCATGTGCAGGTTTTTTGGGATGCGCATGGCTAGTCGAGCAAAAACACGTGCGAGAGGATGCATCCCGCAGGCTAGCCGAGCAAAAACACGTGCGAGAGGATGCATCCCGCAGGCTAGTCGAGTAAAAACACGTGCGAGGTTTTGTGGGATGCGCATGCGCAGGTTTTGTGGGATGCGCATGCGCAGGTTTTTTGGGATGCGCATGTGCAGGTTTTTTGGGATGCGCGTGGCTAGTCGAGCAAAAACACGTGCGAGAGGATGCATCCCGCAGGCTAGTCGAGTAAAAACACGTGCGAGAGGATGCATCCCGCAGGCTAGTCGAGTAAAAACACGTGCGAGGTATTGTGGGATGCGCATACGCAGGTTTTTTGGGATGCGCATGCGCAGGTTTTTTGGGATGCGCATGGCTAGTCGAGAAAAAACACGTGCGAGAGGATGCATCCCGCAGGGTAGTCGAGTAAAAACACGTGCGAAAGGATGCATCCCGCAGGCTAGTCGAGCACAAACACGTGCGAGGTTTTGTGGGATGCGCATGCGCAGGTTTTGTGGGATGCGCATGCGCAGATTTTTTGGGATGCGCATGCCCAGGTTTTTTGGGATGCGCATGGCTAGTCGAGCAAAAACACGTGCGAGAGGATGCATCCCGCAGGCTAGTCGAGTAAAAACACGTGCGAGACGATGCATCCCGCAGGCTAGTCGAGTAAAAACACGTGCGAGAGGATGCATCCCGCAGGCTAGTCGAGTAAAAACACGTGCGAGAGGATGCATCCCGCAGGCTAGTCGAGTAAAAACACGTGCGAGGTTTTGTGGGATGCGCATGCGCAGGTTTTTTGGGATGCGCATGGCTAGTCGAGCAAAAACACGTGCGAGAGGATGCATCCCGCAGGCTAGCCGAGCAAAAACACGTGCGAGAGGATGCATCCCGCAGGCTAGTCGAGTAAAAACACGTGCGAGGTTTTGTGGGATGCGCATGCGCAGGTTTTGTGGGATGCGCATGCGCAGGTTTTTTGGGATGCGCATGTGCAGGTTTTTTGGGATGCGCATGGCTAGTCGAGCAAAAACACGTGCGAGAGGATGCATCCCGCAGGCTAGTCGAGTAAAAACACGTGCGAGAGGATGCATCCCGCAGGCTAGTCGAGTAAAAACACGTGCGAGAGGATGCATCCCGCAGGCTAGTCGAGCAAAAACACGTGCGAGAGGATGCATCCCGCAGGCTAGTCGAGTAAAAACACGTGCGAGGTTTTGTGGGATGCGCATGCGCAGGTTTTGTGGGATGCGCATGCGCAGGTTTTTTGGGATGCGCATGTGCAGGTTTTTTGGGATGCGCATGGCTAGTCGAGCAAAAACACGTGCGAGAGGATGCATCCCGCAGGCTAGTCGAGTAAAAACACGTGCGAGGTTTTGTGGGATGCGCATGCGCAGGTTTTGTGGGATGCGCATGCGCAGGTTTTTTGGGATGCGCATGCGCAGGTTTTTTGGGATGCGCATGCGCAGGTTTTTTGGGATGCGCATGGCTAGTCGAGCAAAAACACGTGCGAGAGGATGCATCCATCAGGGTAGTCGAGTAAAAACACGTGCGAGAGGATGCATCCCGCAGGCTAGTCGAGTAAAAACACGTGCGAGAGGATGCATCCCGCAGGCTAGTCGAGCAAAAACACGTGCGAGAGGATGCATCCCGCAGGCTAGTCGAGCAAAAACACGTGCGAGAGGATGCATCCCGCAGGCTAGTCGAGTAAAAACACGTGCGAGAGGATGCATCCCGCAGGCTAGTCGAGCACAAACACGTGCGAGAGGATGCATCCCGCAGGCTAGTCGAGCAAAAACACGTGCGAGAGGATGCATCCCGCAGGCTAGTCGTGTAAAAACACGTGCGAAAGGATGCATCCCGCAGTCTAGTCGAGCACAAACACGTGCGAGGTTTTGTGGGATGCGCATGCGCAGGTTTTGTGGGATGCGCATGCGCAGATTTTTTGGGATGAGCATGCGCAGGTTTTTTGGGATGCGCATGGCTAGTCGAGCAAAAACACGTGCGAGAGGATGCATCCCGCAGGCTAGTCGAGCAAAAACACGTGCGAGAGGATGCATCCCGCAGGCTAGTCGAGTAAAAACACGTGCGAAAGGATGCATCCCGCAGGCTAGTCGAGCACAAACACGTGCGAGGTTTTGTGGGATGCGCATGCGCAGGTTTTGTGGGATGCGCATGCGCAGGTTTTTTGGGATGCGCATGCGCAGGTTTTTTGGGATGCGCATGCGCGGTTTTTTTGGGAAGCGCATGGCTAGTCGAGCAAAAACACGTGCGAGAGGATGCATCCATCAGGGTAGTCGAGTAAAAACACGTGCGAGAGGATGCATCCCGCAGGCTAGTCGAGTAAAAACACGTGCGAGAGGATGCATCCCGCAGGCTAGTCGAGCAAAAACACGTGTGAGAGGATGCATCCCGCAGGCTAGTCGAGCAAAAACACGTGCGAGAGGATGCATCCCGCAGGCTAGTCGAGTAAAAACACGTGCGAGAGGATGCATCCCGCAGGCTAGTCGAGCACAAACACGTGCGAGGTTTTGTGGGATGCGCATGCGCAGGTTTTGTGGGATGCGCATGCGCAGATTTTTTGGGATGCGCATGCGCAGGTTTTTTGGGATGCGCATGGCTAGTCGAGCAAAAACACGTGCGAGAGGATGCATCCCGCAGGCTAGTCGAGCAAAAACACGTGCGAGAGGATGCATCCCGCAGGCTAGTCGAGTAAAAACACGTGCGAAAGGATGCATCCCGCAGGCTAGTCCTGCACAAACACGTGCGAGGTTTTGTGGGATGCGCATGCGCAGGTTTTGTGGGATGCGCATGCGCAGATTTATTGGGATGCGCATGCGCAGGTTTATGGGATGCGCATGGCTAGTCGAGCAAGAACACGTGCGAGAGGATGCATCCCGCAGGCTAATCGAGTAAAAACACGTGCGACACGATGCATCCCGCAGGCTAGTCGAGTAAAAACACGTGCGAGAGGATGCATCCCGCAGGCTAGTCGAGTAAAAACACGTGCGAGAGGATGCATCCCGCAGGCTAGTCGAGTAAAAACACGTGCGAGGTTTTGTGGGATGCGCATGCGCAGGTTTTTTGGGATGCGCATGCGCAGGTTTTTTGGGATGCGCATGGCTAGTCGAGCAAAAACACGTGCGAGAGGATGCATCCCGCAGGCTAGCCGAGCAAAAACACGTGCGAGAGGATGCATCCCGCAGGCTAGTCGAGTAAAAACACGTGCGAGGTTTTGTGGGATGCGCATGCGCAGGTTTTGTGGGATGCGCATGCGCAGGTTTTTTGGGATGCGCATGTGCAGGTTTTTTGGGATGCGCATGGCTAGTCGAGCAAAAACACGTGCGAGAGGATGCATCCCGCAGGCTAGTCGAGTAAAAACACGTGCGAGGTTTTGTGGGATGCGCATGCGCAGGTTTTGTGGGATGCGCATGCGCAGGTTTTTTGGGATGCGCATGTGCAGGTTTTTTGGGATGCGCATGGCTAGTCGAGCAAAAACACGTGCGAGAGGATGCATCCCGCAGGCTAGTCGAGTAAAAACACGTGCGAGGTTTTGTGGGATGCGCATGCGCAGGTTTTGTGGGATGCGCATGCGCAGGTTTTTTGGGATGCGCATGCGCAGGTTTTTTGGGATGCGCATGCGCAGGTTTTTTGGGATGCGCATGGCTAGTCGAGCAAAAACACGTGCGAGAGGATGCATCCATCAGGGTAGTCGAGTAAAAACACGTGCGAGAGGATGCATCCCGCAGGCTAGTCGAGTAAAAACACGTGCGAGAGGATGCATCCCGCTGGCTAGTCGAGCAAAAACACGTGCGAGAGGATGCATCCCGCAGGCTAGTCGAGCAAAAACACGTGCGAGAGGATGCATCCCGCAGGCTAGTCGAGTAAAAACACGTGCGAGAGGATGCATCCCGCAGGCTAGTCGAGCAAAAACACGTGCGAGAGGATGCATCCCGCAGGCTAGTCGAGCAAAAACACGTGCGAGAGGATGCATCCCGCAGGCTAGTCGAGCAAAAACACGTGCGAGAGGATGCATCCCGCAGGCTAGCCGAGCAAAAACACGTGCGAGAGGATGCATCCCGCAGGCTAGTCGAGCAAAAACACGTGCGAGAGGATGCATCCCGCAGGGTAGTCGAGTAAAAACACGTGCGAGAGGATGCATCCCGCAGGCTAGTCGAGTAAAAACACGTGCGAGAGGATGCATCCCGCAGGGTAGTCGAGTAAAAACACGTGCGAGAGGATGCATCCCGCAGGCTAGTCGAGTAAAAACACGTGCGAGAGGATGCATCCCGCAGGCTAGTCGAGTAAAAACACGTGCAAGAGGATGCTTCCCGCAGGCTAGTCGAGTAAAAACACGTGCGAGAGGATGCATCCTGCAGGCTAGTCGAGTAAAAACACGTGCGAGAGGATGCATCCCGCAGGCTAGTCGAGTAAAAACACGTGCGAGGTTTTGTGGGATGCGCATGCGCAGGTTTTGTGGGATGCGCATGCGCAGGTTTTTTGGGATGCGCATGCGCAGGTTTTTTGGGATGCGCATGCCTAGTCGAGCAAAAACACGTGCGAGAGGATGCATCCCGGAGGCTAGTCGAGCAAAAACACGTGCGAGAGGATGCATCCCGCAGGCTAGTCGAGTAAAAACACGTGCGAGGTTTTGTGGGATGCGCATGCGCAGGTTTTGTGGGATGCGCATGCGCAGGTTTTATGGGATGCGCATGGCTAGTCGAGCAAAACACGTGCGAGAGGATGCATCCCGCAGGGTAGTCGAGTAAAAACACGTGCGAGAGGATGCATCCCGCAGGCTAGTCGAGTAAAAACACGTGCGAGAGGATGCATCCCGCAGGCTAGTCGAGTAAAAACACGTGCGAGAGGATGCATCCTGCAGGCTAGTCGAGTAAAAACACGTGCGAGAGGATGCATCCCGCAGGCTAGTCGAGTAAAAACACGTGCGAGAGGATGCATCCCGCAGGCTAGTCGAGCACAAACACGTGCGAGGTTTTGTGGGATGCGCATGCGCAGGTTTTGTGGGATGCGCATGCGCAGGTTTTTTGGGATGCGCATGGCTAGTCGAGCAAAAACACGTGCGAGAGGATGCATCCCGCTGGCTAGCCGAGCAAAAACACGTGCGAGAGGATGCATCCCGCAGGCTAGTCGAGTAAAAACACGTGCGAGAGGATGCATCCCGCAGGCTAGTCGAGTAAAAACACGTGCGAGGTTTTGTGGGATGCGCATAGGCATGTTTTGTGGGATGCGCATGCGCAGGTTTTTTGGGATGCGCATGCGCAGGTTTTTTGGGATGCGCATGGCTAGTCGAGCAAAAACACGTGCGAGAGGATGCATCCCGCAGGGTAGTCGAGTAAAAACACGTGCGAGAGGATGCATCCCGCAGGCTAGTCGCTTAAAAACACGTGCGAGAGGATGCATCCCGCAGGCTAGTCGAGCAAAAACACGTGCGAGAGGATGCATCCCGCAGGCTAGTCGAGCAAAAACACGTGCGAGAGGATGCATCCCGCAGGCTAGTCGAGTAAAAACACGTGCGAGAGGATGCATCCCGCAGGCTAGTCGAGCACAAACACGTGCGAGGTTTTGTGGGATGCGCATGCGCAGGTTTTGTGGGATGCGCATGCGCAGATTTTTTGGGATGCGCATGCGCAGGTTTTTTGGGATGCGTATGGCTAGTCGAGCAAAAACACGTGCGAGAGGATGCATCCCGCAGGCTAGTCGAGCAAAAACATGTGTGAGAGGATGCATCCCGCAGGCTAGTCGAGCAAAAACACGTGCGAGAGGATGCATCCCGCAGGCTAGTCGAGTAAAAACACGTGCAAGAGGATGCTTCCCGCAGGCTAGTCGAGTAAAAACACGTGCGAGAGGATGCATCCCGCAGTCTAGTCGAGTAAAAACACGTGCGAGAGGATGCTTCCCGCAGGCTAGTCGAGTAAAAACACGTGCGAGAGGATGCATCCCGCATGCTAGTCGAGTAAAAACACGTGCGAGAGGATGCATCCCGCAGGCTAGTCGAGTAAAAACACGTGCGAGAGGATGCATCCCGCAGGCTAGTCGAGCACAAACACGTGCGAGGTTTTGTGGGATGCGCATGCGCAGGTTTTGTGGGATGCGCATGCGCAGGTTTTTTGGGATGCGCATGGCTAGTCGAGCAAAAACACGTGCGAGAGGATGCATCCCGCTGGCTAGCCGAGCAAAAACACGTGCGAGAGGATGCATCCCGCAGGCTAGTCGAGTAAAAACACGTGCGAGAGGATGCATCCCGCAGGCTAGTCGAGTAAAAACACGTGCGAGGTTTTGTGGGATGCGCATAGGCATGTTTTGTGGGATGCGCATGCGCAGGTTTTTTGGGATGCGCATGCGCAGGTTTTTTGGGATGCGCATGGCTAGTCGAGCAAAAACACGTGCGAGAGGATGCATCCCGCAGGGTAGTCGAGTAAAAACACGTGCGAGAGGATGCATCCCGCAGGCTAGTCGCTTAAAAACACGTGCGAGAGGATGCATCCCGCAGGCTAGTCGAGCAAAAACACGTGCGAGAGGATGCATCCCGCAGGCTAGTCGAGCAAAAACACGTGCGAGAGGATGCATCCCGCAGGCTAGTCGAGTAAAAACACGTGCGAGAGGATGCATCCCGCAGGCTAGTCGAGCACAAACACGTGCGAGGTTTTGTGGGATGCGCATGCGCAGGTTTTGTGGGATGCGCATGCGCAGATTTTTTGGGATGCGCATGCGCAGGTTTTTTGGGATGCGTATGGCTAGTCGAGCAAAAACACGTGCGAGAGGATGCATCCCGCAGGCTAGTCGAGCAAAAACATGTGTGAGAGGATGCATCCCGCAGGCTAGTCGAGTAAAAACACGTGCGAGAGGATGCATCCCGCAGGCTAGTCGAGCACAAACACGTGCGAGGTTTTGTGGGATGCGCATGCGCAGGTTTTGTTTGATGCGCATGCGCAGGTTTTTTGGGATGCGCATGCTCAGGTTTTGTGGGATGCGCATGCGCAGGTTTTTTGGGATGCGCATGCGCAGGTTTTTTGGGATGCGCATGCCTAGTCGAGCAAAAACACGTGCGAGAGGATGCATCCCGGAGGCTAGTCGAGCAAAAACACGTGCGAGAGGATGCATCCCGCAGGCTAGTCGAGTAAAAACACGTGCGAGGTTTTGTGGGATGCGCATGCGCAGGTTTTGTGGGATGCGCATGCGCAGGTTTTATGGGATGCGCATGGCTAGTCGAGCAAAACACGTGCGAGAGGATGCATCCCGCAGGGTAGTCGAGTAAAAACACGTGCGAGAGGATGCATCCCGCAGGCTAGTCGAGTAAAAACACGTGCGAGAGGATGCATCCCGCAGGCTAGTCGAGTAAAAACACGTGCGAGAGGATGCATCCTGCAGGCTAGTCGAGTAAAAACACGTGCGAGAGGATGCATCCCGCAGGCTAGTCGAGTAAAAACACGTGCGAGAGGATGCATCCCGCAGGCTAGTCGAGCACAAACACGTGCGAGGTTTTGTGGGATGCGCATGCGCAGGTTTTGTGGGATGCGCATGCGCAGGTTTTTTGGGATGCGCATGGCTAGTCGAGCAAAAACACGTGCGAGAGGATGCATCCCGCTGGCTAGCCGAGCAAAAACACGTGCGAGAGGATGCATCCCGCAGGCTAGTCGAGTAAAAACACGTGCGAGAGGATGCATCCCGCAGGCTAGTCGAGTAAAAACACGTGCGAGGTTTTGTGGGATGCGCATAGGCATGTTTTGTGGGATGCGCATGCGCAGGTTTTTTGGGATGCGCATGCGCAGGTTTTTTGGGATGCGCATGGCTAGTCGAGCAAAAACACGTGCGAGAGGATGCATCCCGCAGGGTAGTCGAGTAAAAACACGTGCGAGAGGATGCATCCCGCAGGCTAGTCGCTTAAAAACACGTGCGAGAGGATGCATCCCGCAGGCTAGTCGAGCAAAAACACGTGCGAGAGGATGCATCCCGCAGGCTAGTCGAGCAAAAACACGTGCGAGAGGATGCATCCCGCAGGCTAGTCGAGTAAAAACACGTGCGAGAGGATGCATCCCGCAGGCTAGTCGAGCACAAACACGTGCGAGGTTTTGTGGGATGCGCATGCGCAGGTTTTGTGGGATGCGCATGCGCAGATTTTTTGGGATGCGCATGCGCAGGTTTTTTGGGATGCGTATGGCTAGTCGAGCAAAAACACGTGCGAGAGGATGCATCCCGCAGGCTAGTCGAGCAAAAACATGTGTGAGAGGATGCATCCCGCAGGCTAGTCGAGCAAAAACACGTGCGAGAGGATGCATCCCGCAGGCTAGTCGAGTAAAAACACGTGCAAGAGGATGCTTCCCGCAGGCTAGTCGAGTAAAAACACGTGCGAGAGGATGCATCCCGCAGTCTAGTCGAGTAAAAACACGTGCGAGAGGATGCTTCCCGCAGGCTAGTCGAGTAAAAACACGTGCGAGAGGATGCATCCCGCATGCTAGTCGAGTAAAAACACGTGCAAGAGGATGCTTCCCGCAGGCTAGTCGAGTAAAAACACGTGCGAGAGGATGCATGCCGCAGGCTAGTCGAGTAAAAACACGTGCGAGAGGATGCTTCCCACAGGCTAGTCGAGTAAAAACACGTGCGAGAGGATGCATCCCGCATGCTAGTCGAGTAAAAACACGTGCAAGAGGATGCTTCCCGCAGGCTAGTCGAGTAAAAACACGTGCGAGAGGATGCATCCCGCAGGCTAGTCGAGCAAAAACACGTGCGAGAGGATGTATCCCGCAGGCTAGTGGAGTAAAAACACGTGCGGGAGGATGCATCCCGCAGGCTAGTCGAGTAAAAACACGTGCGAGAGTATGCATCCCGCAGGGTAGTCGAGTAAAAACACGTGCGAGAGGATGCTTCCTGCAAGCTTGTCGAGTAAAAACACGTGCGAGAGGATGCATCCCGCAGGCTAGTCGAGCACAAACACGTGCGAGAGGATGCATCCCGCAGGCTAGTCGAGCAAAAACACGTGCGAGAGGATGCATCCCGCAGGCTAGTCGAGTAAAAACACGTGCGAGAGGATGCATCCCGCAGGCTAGTCGAGCACAAACACGTGCGAGGTTTTGTGGGATGCGCATGCGCAGGTTTTGTGGGATGCGCATGCGCAGATTTTTTGGGATGCGCATGCGCAGGTTTTTTGGGATGCGTATGGCTAGTCGAGCAAAAACACGTGCGAGAGGATGCATCCCGCAGGCTAGTCGAGCAAAAACATGTGTGAGAGGATGCATCCCGCAGGCTAGTCGAGCAAAAACACGTGCGAGAGGATGCATCCCGCAGGCTAGTCGAGTAAAAACACGTGCGAGAGGATGCATCCCGCAGGCTAGTCGAGCACAAACACGTGCGAGGTTTTGTGGGATGCGCATGCGCAGGTTTTGTTTGATGCGCATGCGCAGGTTTTTTGGGATGCGCATGCTCAGGTTTTTTGGGATGCGCATGCGCAGGTTTTTTGGGATGCGCATGGCTAGTCGAGCAAAAACACGTGCGAGAGGATGCATCCCGCAGGCTAGTCGAGCAAAAACACGTGCGAGAGGATGCATCCCGCAGGCTAGTCGAGTAAAAACACGTGCGAGAGGATGCTTCCCGCAGGCTAGTCGAGTAAAAACACGTGCGAGAGGATGCATCCCGCAGTCTAGTCGAGTAAAAACACGTGCGAGAGGATGCTTCCCGCAGGCTAGTCGAGTAAAAACACGTGCGAGAGGATGCATCCCGCATGCTAGTCGAGTAAAAACACGTGCAAGAGGATGCTTCCCGCAGGCTAGTCGAGTAAAAACACGTGCGAGAGGATGCATGCCGCAGGCTAGTCGAGTAAAAACACGTGCGAGAGGATGCATCCCGCATGCTAGTCGAGTAAAAACACGTGCAAGAGGATGCTTCCCGCAGGCTAGTCGAGTAAAAACACGTGCGAGAGGATGCATCCCGCAGGCTAGTCGAGCAAAAACACGTGCGAGAGGATGTATCCCGCAGGCTAGTGGAGTAAAAACACGTGCGGGAGGATGCATCCCGCAGGCTAGTCGAGTAAAAACACGTGCGAGAGGATGCATCCAGCAGGCTAGTCGAGCAAAAACACGTGCGAGAGGATGCATCCCGCAGGCTAGTCGAGTAAAAACACGTGCGAGAGGATGAATCCCGCAGGCTAGTAGAGTAAAAACACGTGCGAGAGGATGCATCCCGCAGGCTAGTCGAGTAAAAACACGTGCGAGGTTTTGTGGGATGCGCATGTGCAGGTTTTTTGGGATGCGCATGGCTAGGCGAGCAAAAACACGTGCGAGAGGATGCATCCCGCAGGCTAGCCGAGCAAAAACACGTGCGAGAGGATGCATCCCGCAGGCTAGTCGAGTAAAAACACGTGCGAGGTTTTGTGGGATGCGCATGCGCAGGTTTTGTGGGATGCGCATGCGCAGGTTTTTTGGGATGCGCATGTGCAGGTTTTTTGGGATGCGCGTGGCTAGTCGAGCAAAAACACGTGCGAGAGGATGCATCCCGCAGGCTAGTCGAGTAAAAACACGTGCGAGAGGATGCATCCCGCAGGCTAGTCGAGTAAAAACACGTGCGAGGTATTGTGGGATGCGCATACGCAGGTTTTTTGGGATGCGCATGCGCAGGTTTTTTGGGATGCGCATGGCTAGTCGAGAAAAAACACGTGCGAGAGGATGCATCCCGCAGGGTAGTCGAGTAAAAACACGTGCGAAAGGATGCATCCCGCAGGCTAGTCGAGCACAAACACGTGCGAGGTTTTGTGGGATGCGCATGCGCAGGTTTTGTGGGATGCGCATGCGCAGATTTTTTGGGATGCGCATGCGCAGGTTTTTTGGGATGCGCATGGCTAGTCGAGCAAAAACACGTGCGAGAGGATGCATCCCGCAGGCTAGTCGAGTAAAAACACGTGCGAGACGATGCATCCCGCAGGCTAGTCGAGTAAAAACACGTGCGAGAGGATGCATCCCGCAGGCTAGTCGAGTAAAAACACGTGCGAGAGGATGCATCCCGCAGGCTAGTCGAGTAAAAACACGTGCGAGGTTTTGTGGGATGCGCATGCGCAGGTTTTTTGGGATGCGCATGGCTAGTCGAGCAAAAACACGTGCGAGAGGATGCATCCCGCAGGCTAGCCGAGCAAAAACACGTGCGAGAGGATGCATCCCGCAGGCTAGTCGAGTAAAAACACGTGCGAGGTTTTGTGGGATGCGCATGCGCAGGTTTTGTGGGATGCGCATGCGCAGGTTTTTTGGGATGCGCATGTGCAGGTTTTTTGGGATGCGCATGGCTAGTCGAGCAAAAACACGTGCGAGAGGATGCATCCCGCAGGCTAGTCGAGTAAAAACACGTGCGAGAGGATGCATCCCGCAGGCTAGTCGAGTAAAAACACGTGCGAGAGGATGCATCCCGCAGGCTAGTCGAGCAAAAACACGTGCGAGAGGATGCATCCCGCAGGCTAGTCGAGTAAAAACACGTGCGAGGTTTTGTGGGATGCGCATGCGCAGGTTTTGTGGGATGCGCATGCGCAGGTTTTTTGGGATGCGCATGTGCAGGTTTTTTGGGATGCGCATGGCTAGTCGAGCAAAAACACGTGCGAGAGGATGCATCCATCAGGGTAGTCGAGTAAAAACACGTGCGAGAGGATGCATCCCGCAGGCTAGTCGAGTAAAAACACGTGCGAGAGGATGCATCCCGCAGGCTAGTCGAGCAAAAACACGTGCGAGAGGATGCATCCCGCAGGCTAGTCGAGCAAAAACACGTGCGAGAGGATGCATCCCGCAGGCTAGTCGAGTAAAAACACGTGCGAGAGGATGCATCCCGCAGGCTAGTCGAGCACAAACACGTGCGAGAGGATGCATCCCGCAGGCTAGTCGAGCAAAAACACGTGCGAGAGGATGCATCCCGCAGGCTAGTCGTGTAAAAACACGTGCGAAAGGATGCATCCCGCAGTCTAGACGAGCACAAACACGTGCGAGGTTTTGTGGGATGCGCATGCAATGGTTTTGTGGGATGCGCATGCGCAGATTTTTTGGGATGAGCATGCGCAGGTTTTTTGGGATGCGCATGGCTAGTCGAGCAAAAACACGTGCGAGAGGATGCATCCCGCAGGCTAGTCGAGCAAAAACACGTGCGAGAGGATGCATCCCGCAGGCTAGTCGAGTAAAAACACGTGCGAAAGGATGCATCCCGCAGGCTAGTCGAGCACAAACACGTGCGAGGTTTTGTGGGATGCGCATGCGCAGGTTTTGTGGGATGCGCATGCGCAGGTTTTTTGGGATGCGCATGCGCAGGTTTTTTGGGATGCGCATGCGCGGTTTTTTTGGGAAGCGCATGGCTAGTCGAGCAAAAACACGTGCGAGAGGATGCATCCATCAGGGTAGTCGAGTAAAAACACGTGCGAGAGGATGCATCCCGCAGGCTAGTCGAGTAAAAACACGTGCGAGAGGATGCATCCCGCAGGCTAGTCGAGCAAAAACACGTGTGAGAGGATGCATCCCGCAGGCTAGTCGAGCAAAAACACGTGCGAGAGGATGCATCCCGCAGGCTAGTCGAGTAAAAACACGTGCGAGAGGATGCATCCCGCAGGCTAGTCGAGCACAAACACGTGCGAGGTTTTGTGGGATGCGCATGCGCAGGTTTTGTGGGATGCGCATGCGCAGATTTTTTGGGATGCGCATGCGCAGGTTTTTTGGGATGCGCATGGCTAGTCGAGCAAAAACACGTGCGAGAGGATGCATCCCGCAGGCTAGTCGAGCAAAAACACGTGCGAGAGGATGCATCCCGCAGGCTAGTCGAGTAAAAACACGTGCGAAAGGATGCATCCCGCAGGCTAGTCCTGCACAAACACGTGCGAGGTTTTGTGGGATGCGCATGCGCAGGTTTTGTGGGATGCGCATGCGCAGATTTATTGGGATGCGCATGCGCAGGTTTATGGGATGCGCATGGCTAGTCGAGCAAAAACACGTGCGAGAGGATGCATCCCGCAGGCTAATCGAGTAAAAACACGTGCGACACGATGCATCCCGCAGGCTAGTCGAGTAAAAACACGTGCGAGAGGATGCATCCCGCAGGCTAGTCGAGTAAAAACACGTGCGAGAGGATGCATCCCGCAGGCTAGTCGAGTAAAAACACGTGCGAGGTTTTGTGGGATGCGCATGCGCAGGTTTTTTGGGATGCGCATGCGCAGGTTTTTTGGGATGCGCATGGCTAGTCGAGCAAAAACACGTGCGAGAGGATGCATCCCGCAGGCTAGTCGAGCAAAAACACGTGCGAGAGGATGCATCCCGCAGGCTAGTCGAGTAAAAACACGTGCGAGAGGATGCATCCCGCAGGCTAGTCGAGCACAAACACGTGCGAGAGGATGCATCCCGCAGGCTAGTCGAGCAAAAACACGTGCGAGAGGATGCATCCCGCAGGCTAGTCGTGTAAAAACACGTGCGAAAGGATGCATCCCGCAGTCTAGTCGAGCACAAACACGTGCGAGGTTTTGTGGGATGCGCATGCGCAGGTTTTGTGGGATGCGCATGCGCAGATTTTTTGGGATGAGCATGCGCAGGTTTTTTGGGATGCGCATGGCTAGTCGAGCAAAAACACGTGCGAGAGGATGCATCCCGCAGGCTAGTCGAGCAAAAACACGTGCGAGAGGATGCATCCCGCAGGCTAGTCGAGTAAAAACACGTGCGAAAGGATGCATCCCGCAGGCTAGTCGAGCACAAACACGTGCGAGGTTTTGTGGGATGCGCATGCGCAGGTTTTGTGGGATGCGCATGCGCAGGTTTTTTGGGATGCGCATGCGCAGGTTTTTTGGGATGCGCATGCGCGGTTTTTTTGGGAAGCGCATGGCTAGTCGAGCAAAAACACGTGCGAGAGGATGCATCCATCAGGGTAGTCGAGTAAAAACACGTGCGAGAGGATGCATCCCGCAGGCTAGTCGAGTAAAAACACGTGCGAGAGGATGCATCCCGCAGGCTAGTCGAGCAAAAACACGTGTGAGAGGATGCATCCCGCAGGCTAGTCGAGCAAAAACACGTGCGAGAGGATGCATCCCGCAGGCTAGTCGAGTAAAAACACGTGCGAGAGGATGCATCCCGCAGGCTAGTCGAGCACAAACACGTGCGAGGTTTTGTGGGATGCGCATGCGCAGGTTTTGTGGGATGCGCATGCGCAGATTTTTTGGGATGCGCATGCGCAGGTTTTTTGGGATGCGCATGGCTAGTCGAGCAAAAACACGTGCGAGAGGATGCATCCCGCAGGCTAGTCGAGCAAAAACACGTGCGAGAGGATGCATCCCGCAGGCTAGTCGAGTAAAAACACGTGCGAAAGGATGCATCCCGCAGGCTAGTCCTGCACAAACACGTGCGAGGTTTTGTGGGATGCGCATGCGCAGGTTTTGTGGGATGCGCATGCGCAGATTTATTGGGATGCGCATGCGCAGGTTTATGGGATGCGCATGGCTAGTCGAGCAAAAACACGTGCGAGAGGATGCATCCCGCAGGCTAATCGAGTAAAAACACGTGCGACACGATGCATCCCGCAGGCTAGTCGAGTAAAAACACGTGCGAGAGGATGCATCCCGCAGGCTAGTCGAGTAAAAACACGTGCGAGAGGATGCATCCCGCAGGCTAGTCGAGTAAAAACACGTGCGAGGTTTTGTGGGATGCGCATGCGCAGGTTTTTTGGGATGCGCATGCGCAGGTTTTTTGGGATGCGCATGGCTAGTCGAGCAAAAACACGTGCGAGAGGATGCATCCCGCAGGCTAGCCGAGCAAAAACACGTGCGAGAGGATGCATCCCGCAGGCTAGTCGAGTAAAAACACGTGCGAGGTTTTGTGGGATGCGCATGCGCAGGTTTTGTGGGATGCGCATGCGCAGGTTTTTTGGGATGCGCATGTGCAGGTTTTTTGGGATGCGCATGGCTAGTCGAGCAAAAACACGTGCGAGAGGATGCATCCCGCAGGCTAGTCGAGTAAAAACACGTGCGAGGTTTTGTGGGATGCGCATGCGCAGGTTTTGTGGGATGCGCATGCGCAGGTTTTTTGGGATGCGCATGCGCAGGTTTTTTGGGATGCGCATGCGCAGGTTTTTTGGGATGCGCATGGCTAGTCGAGCAAAAACACGTGCGAGAGGATGCATCCATCAGGGTAGTCGAGTAAAAACACGTGCGAGAGGATGCATCCCGCAGGCTAGTCGAGTAAAAACACGTGCGAGAGGATGCATCCCGCTGGCTAGTCGAGCGAAAACACGTGCGAGAGGATGCATCCCGCAGGCTAGTCGAGCAAAAACACGTGCGAGAGGATGCATCCCGCAGGCTAGTCGAGTAAAAACACGTGCGAGAGGATGCATCCCGCAGGCTAGTCGAGCACAAACACGTGCGAGAGGATGCATCCCGCAGGCTAGTCGAGCAAAAACACGTGCGAGAGGATGCATCCCGCAGGCTAGTCGAGTAAAAACACGTGCGAAAGGATGCATCCCGCAGTCTAGTCGAGCACAAACACGTGCGAGGTTTTGTGGGATGCGCATGCGCAGGTTTTGTGGGATGCGCATGCGCAGATTTTTTGGGATGCGCATGCGCAGGTTTTTTGGGATGCGCATGGCTAGTCGAGCAAAAACACGTGCGAGAGGATGCATCCCGCAGGCTAGTCGAGCAAAAACACGTGCGAGAGGATGCATCCCGCAGGCTAGTCGAGTAAAAACACGTGCGAAAGGATGCATCCCGCAGGCTAGTCGAGCACAAACACGTGCGAGGTTTTGTGGGATGCGCATGCGCAGGTTTTGTGGGATGCGCATGCGCAGGTTTTGTGGGATGCGCATGCGCAGGTTTTTTGGGATGCGCATGCGCAGGTTTTTTGGGATGCGCATGCGCAGGTTTTTTGGGATGCGCATGCGCAGGTTTTTTGGGAAGCGCATGGCTAGTCGAGCAAAAACACGTGCGAGAGGATGCATCCATCAGGGTAGTCGAGTAAAAACACGTGCGAGAGGATGCATCCCGCAGGCTAGTCGAGTAAAAACACGTGCGAGAGGATGCATCCCGCAGGCTAGTCGAGCAAAAACACGTGTGAGAGGATGCATCCCGCAGGCTAGTCGAGCAAAAACACGTGCGAGAGGATGCATCCCGCAGGCTAGTCGAGTAAAAACACGTGCGAGAGGATGCATCCCGCAGGCTAGTCGAGCACAAACACGTGCGAGGTTTTGTGGGATGCGCATGCGCAGGTTTTGTTTGATGCGCATGCGCAGGTTTTTTGGGATGCGCATGCTCAGGTTTTTTGGGATGCGCATGCGCAGGTTTTTTGGGATGCGCATGGCTAGTCGAGCAAAAACACGTGCGAGAGGATGCATCCCGCAGGCTAGTCGAGCAAAAACACGTGCGAGAGGATGCATCCCGCAGGCTAGTCGAGTAAAAACACGTGCGAGAGGATGCTTCCCGCAGGCTAGTCGAGTAAAAACACGTGCGAGAGGATGCTTCCCGCAGGCTAGTCGAGTAAAAACACGTGCAAGAGGATGCTTCCCGCAGGCTAGTCGAGTAAAAACACGTGCGAGAGGATGCATCCCGCAGGCTAGTCGAGTAAAAACACGTGCGAGAGGATGCGTCCCGCAGGCTAGTCGAGCAAAAACACGTGCGAGAGGATGCATCCCGCAGGCTAGTCGAGCAAAAACACGTGCGAGAGGATGCATCCCGCAGGCTAGTCGAGCAAAAACACGTGCGAGAGGATGCATCCCGCAGGCTAGCCGAGCAAAAACACGTGCGAGAGGATGCATCCCGCAGGCTAGTCGAGCAAAAACACGTGCGAGAGGATGCATCCCGCAGGGTAGTCGAGTAAAAACACGTGCGAGAGGATGCATCCCGCAGGCTAGTCGAGTAAAAACACGTGCGAGAGGATGCATCCCGCAGGCTAGTCGAGCAAAAACACGTGCGAGAGGATGCATCCCGCAGGCTAGTCGAGCAAAAACACGTGCGAGAGGATGCATCCCGCAGGCTAGTCGAGCAAAAACACGTGCGAGAGGATGCATCCCGCAGGCTAGTCGAGCAAAAACACGTGCGAGAGGATGCATCCCGCAGGCTAGCCGAGCAAAAACACGTGCGAGAGGATGCATCCCGCAGGCTAGTCGAGCAAAAACACGTGCGAGAGGATGCATCCCGCAGGGTAGTCGAGTAAAAACACGTGCGAGAGGATGCATCCCGCAGGCTAGTCGAGTAAAAACACGTGCGAGAGGATGCATCCCGCAGGCTAGTCGAGTAAAAACACGTGCAAGAGGATGCTTCCCGCAGGCTAGTCGAGTAAAAACACGTGCGAGAGGATGCATCCCGCAGGCTAGTCGAGTAAAAACACGTGCGAGAGGATGCTTCCCGCAGGCTAGTCGAGTAAAAACACGTGCGAGAGGATGCATCCCGCAGGCTAGTCGAGTAAAAACACGTGCGAGAGGATGCGTCCCGCAGGCTAGTCGAGCAAAAACACGTGCGAGAGGATGCATCCCGCAGGCTAGTCGAGCAAAAACACGTGCGAGAGGATGCATCCCGCAGGCTAGTCGAGCAAAAACACGTGCGAGAGGATGCATCCCGCAGGCTAGTCGAGCAAAAACACGTGCGAGAGGATGCATCCCGCAGGCTAGTCGAGCAAAACCACGTGCGAGAGGATGCATCCCGCAGGCTAGTCGAGTAAAAACACGTGCGAGAGGATGCATCCTGCAGGCTAGTCGAGTAAAAACACGAGCGAGAGGATGCATCCCGCAGTCTAGTCGAGTAAAAACACGTGCGAGAGGATGCTTCCCGCAGGCTAGTCGAGTAAAAACACGTGCGAGAGGATGCATCCCGCATGCTAGTCGAGTAAAAACACGTGCAAGAGGATGCTTCCCGCAGGCTAGTCGAGTAAAAACACGTGCGAGAGGATGCATGCCGCAGGCTAGTCGAGTAAAAACACGTGCGAGAGGATGCTTCCCACAGGCTAGTCGAGTAAAAACACGTGCGAGAGGATGCATCCCGCATGCTAGTCGAGTAAAAACACGTGCAAGAGGATGCTTCCCGCAGGCTAGTCGAGTAAAAACACGTGCGAGAGGATGCATCCCGCAGGCTAGTCGAGCAAAAACACGTGCGAGAGGATGTATCCCGCAGGCTAGTGGAGTAAAAACACGTGCGGGAGGATGCATCCCGCAGGCTAGTCGAGTAAAAACACGTGCGAGAGGATGCATCCAGCAGGCTAGTCGAGCAAAAACACGTGCGAGAGGATGCATCCCGCAGGCTAGTCGAGTAAAAACACGTGCGAGAGGATGAATCCCGCAGGCTAGTAGAGTAAAAACACGTGCGAGAGGATGCATCCCGCAGGCTAGTCGAGTAAAAACACTTGCGAGGTTTTGTGGGATGCGCATGTGCAGGTTTTTTGGGATGCGCATGGCTAGTCGAGCAAAAACACGTGCGAGAGGATGCATCCCGCAGGCTAGCCGAGCAAAAACACGTGCGAGAGGATGCATCCCGCAGGCTAGTCGAGTAAAAACACGTGCGAGGTTTTGTGGGATGCGCATGCGCAGGTTTTGTGGGATGCGCATGCGCAGGTTTTTTGGGATGCGCATGTGCAGGTTTTTTGGGATGCGCGTGGCTAGTCGAGCAAAAACACGTGCGAGAGGATGCATCCCGCAGGCTAGTCGAGTAAAAACACGTGCGAGAGGATGCATCCCGCAGGCTAGTCGAGTAAAAACACGTGCGAGGTATTGTGGGATGCGCATACGCAGGTTTTTTGGGATGCGCATGCGCAGGTTTTTTGGGATGCGCATGGCTAGTCGAGCAAAAACACGTGCGAGAGGATGCATCCCGCAGGGTAGTCGAGTAAAAACACGTGCGAAAGGATGCATCCCGCAGGCTAGTCGAGCACAAACACGTGCGAGGTTTTGTGGGATGCGCATGCGCAGGTTTTGTGGGATGCGCATGCGCAGATTTTTTGGGATGCGCATGCGCAGGTTTTTTGGGATGCGCATGGCTAGTCGAGCAAAAACACGTGCGAGAGGATGCATCCCGCAGGCTAGTCGAGTAAAAACACGTGCGAGACGATGCATCCCGCAGGCTAGTCGAGTAAAAACACGTGCGAGAGGATGCATCCCGCAGGCTAGTCGAGTAAAAACACGTGCGAGAGGATGCATCCCGCAGGCTAGTCGAGTAAAAACACGTGCGAGGTTTTGTGGGATGCGCATGCGCAGGTTTTTTGGGATGCGCATGGCTAGTCGAGCAAAAACACGTGCGAGAGGATGCATCCCGCAGGCTAGCCGAGCAAAAACACGTGCGAGAGGATGCATCCCGCAGGCTAGTCGAGTAAAAACACGTGCGAGGTTTTGTGGGATGCGCATGCGCAGGTTTTGTGGGATGCGCATGCGCAGGTTTTTTGGGATGCGCATGTGCAGGTTTTTTGGGATGCGCATGGCTAGTCGAGCAAAAACACGTGCGAGAGGATGCATCCCGCAGGCTAGTCGAGTAAAAACACGTGCGAGAGGATGCATCCCGCAGGCTAGTCGAGTAAAAACACGTGCGAGGTTTTGTGGGATGCGCATACGCAGGTTTTGTGGGATGCGCATGCGCAGGTTTTTTGGGATGCGCATGCGCAGGTTTTTTGGGATGCGCATGGCTAGTCGAGCAAAAACACGTGCGAGAGGATGCATCCCGCAGGGTAGTCGAGTAAAAACACGTGCGAGAGGATGCATCCCGCAGGCTAGTCGAGTAAAAACACGTGCGAGAGGATGCATCCCGCAGGCTAGTCGAGCAAAAACACGTGCGAGAGGATGCATCCCGCAGGCTAGTCGAGTAAAAACACGTGCGAGGTTTTGTGGGATGCGCATGCGCAGGTTTTGTGGGATGCGCATGCGCAGGTTTTTTGGGATGCGCATGTGCAGGTTTTTTGGGATGCGCATGGCTAGTCGAGCAAAAACACGTGCGAGAGGATGCATCCCGCAGGCTAGTCGAGTAAAAACACGTGCGAGAGGATGCATCCCGCAGGCTAGTCGAGTAAAAACACGTGCGAGAGGATGCATCCCGCAGGCTAGTCGAGCAAAAACACGTGCGAGAGGATGCATCCCGCAGGCTAGTCGAGTAAAAACACGTGCGAGGTTTTGTGGGATGCGCATGCGCAGGTTTTGTGGGATGCGCATGCGCAGGTTTTTTGGGATGCGCATGTGCAGGTTTTTTGGGATGCGCATGGCTAGTCGAGCAAAAACACGTGCGAGAGGATGCATCCCGCAGGCTAGTCGAGTAAAAACACGTGCGAGGATTTGTGGGATGCGCATGCGCAGGTTTTGTGGGATGCGCATGCGCAGGTTTTTTGGGATGCGCATGCGCAGGTTTTTTGGGATGCGCATGGCTAGTCGAGCAAAAACACGTGCGAGAGGATGCATCCATCAGGGTAGTCGAGTAAAAACACGTGCGAGAGGATGCATCCCGCAGGCTAGTCGAGTAAAAACACGTGCGAGAGGATGCATCCCGCAGGCTAGTCGAGCAAAAACACGTGCGAGAGGATGCATCCCGCAGGCTAGTCGAGCAAAAACACGTGCGAGAGGATGCATCCCGCAGGCTAGTCGAGTAAAAACACGTGCGAGAGGATGCATCCCGCAGGCTAGTCGAGCACAAACACGTGCGAGAGGATGCATCCCGCAGGCTAGTCGAGCAAAAACACGTGCGAGAGGATGCATCCCGCAGGCTAGTCGTGTAAAAACACGTGCGAAAGGATGCATCCCGCAGTCTAGTCGAGCACAAACACGTGCGAGGTTTTGTGGGATGCGCATGCGCAGGTTTTGTGGGATGCGCATGCGCAGATTTTTTGGGATGAGCATGCGCAGGTTTTTTGGGATGCGCATGGCTAGTCGAGCAAAAACACGTGCGAGAGGATGCATCCCGCAGGCTAGTCGAGCAAAAACACGTGCGAGAGGATGCATCCCGCAGGCTAGTCGAGTAAAAACACGTGCGAAAGGATGCATCCCGCAGGCTAGTCGAGCACAAACACGTGCGAGGTTTTGTGGGATGCGCATGCGCAGGTTTTGTGGGATGCGCATGCGCAGGTTTTTTGGGATGCGCATGTGCAGGTTTTTTGGGATGCGCATGGCTAGTCGAGCAAAAACACGTGCGAGAGGATGCATCCCGCAGGCTAGCCGAGCAAAAACACGTGCGAGAGGATGCATCCCGCAGGCTAGTCGAGTAAAAACACGTGCGAGAGGATGCATCCCGCAGGCTAGTCGAGTAAAAACACGTGCGAGGTTTTGTGGGATGCGCATACGCAGGTTTTGTGGGATGCGCATGCGCAGGTTTTTTGGGATGCGCATGCGCAGGTTTTTTGGGATGCGCATGGCTAGTCGAGCAAAAAAACGTGCGAGAGGATGCATCCCGCAGGGTCGTCGAGTAAAAACACGTGCGGGAGGATGCATCCCGCAGGCTAGTCTAGCAAAAACACGTGCGAGAGGATGCATCCCGCAGGCTAGTCTAGCAAAAACACGTGCGAGAGGATGCATCCCGCAGGCTAGTCGAGTAAAAACACGTGCGAGAGGATGCATCCCGCAGGCTAGTCGAGCACAAACACGTGCGAGAGGATGCATCCCGCAGGCTAGTCGAGCAAAAACACGTGCGAGAGGATGCATCCCGCAGGCTAGTCGAGTAAAAACACGTGCGAAATGATGCATCCCGCAGTCTAGTCGAGCACAAACACGTGCGAGGTTTTGTGGGATGCGCATGCGCAGGTTTTGTGGGATGCGCATGCGCAGATTTTTTGGGATGCGCATGCGCAGGTTTTTTGGGATGCGCATGGCTAGTCGAGCAAAAACACGTGCGAGAGGATGCATCCCGCAGGCTATCCGAGCAAAAACACGTGCGAGAGGATGCATCCCGCAGGCTAGTCGAATAAAAACACGTGCGAGGTTTTGTGGGATGCGCATGCGCAGGTTTTGTGGGATGCGCATGCGCAGGTTTTTTGGGATGCGCATGCGCAGGTTTTTTGGGATGCGCATGGCTAGTCGAGCAAAAACACGTGCGAGAGGATGCATCCATCAGGGTAGTCGAGTAAAAACACGTGCGAGAGGATGCATCCCGCAGGCTAGTCGAGTAAAAACACGTGCGAGAGGATGCATCCCGCAGGCTAGTCGAGCAAAAACACGTGCGAGAGGATGCATCCCGCAGGCTAGTCGAGCAAAAACACGTGCGAGAGGATGCATCCCGCAGGCTAGTCGAGTAAAAACACGTGCGAGAGGATGCATCCCGCAGGCTAGTCGAGCACAAACACGTGCGAGAGGATGCATCCCGCAGGCTAGTCGAGCAAAAACACGTGCGAGAGGATGCATCCCGCAGGCTAGTCGTGTAAAAACACGTGCGAAAGGATGCATCCCGCAGTCTAGTCGAGCACAAACACGTGCGAGGTTTTGTGGGATGCGCATGCGCAGGTTTTGTGGGATGCGCATGTGCAGATTTTTTGGGATGAGCATGCGCAGGTTTTTTGGGATGCGCATGGCTAGTCGAGCAAAAACACGTGCGAGAGGATGCATCCCGCAGGCTAGTCGAGCAAAAACACGTGCGAGAGGATGCATCCCGCAGGCTAGTCGAGTAAAAACACGTGCGAAAGGATGCATCCCGCAGGCTAGTCGAGCACAAACACGTGCGAGGTTTTGTGGGATGCGCATGCGCAGGTTTTGTGGGATGCGCATGCGCAGGTTTTTTGGGATGCGCATGTGCAGGTTTTTTGGGATGCGCATGGCTAGTCGAGCAAAAACACGTGCGAGAGGATGCATCCCGCAGGCTAGCCGAGCAAAAACACGTGCGAGAGGATGCATCCCGCAGGCTAGTCGAGTAAAAACACGTGCGAGAGGATGCATCCCGCAGGCTAGTCGAGTAAAAACACGTGCGAGGTTTTGTGGGATGCGCATACGCAGGTTTTGTGGGATGCGCATGCGCAGGTTTTTTGGGATGCGCATGCGCAGGTTTTTTGGGATGCGCATGGCTAGTCGAGCAAAAAAACGTGCGAGAGGATGCATCCCGCAGGGTCGTCGAGTAAAAACACGTGCGAGAGGATGCATCCCGCAGGCTAGTCTAGCAAAAACACGTGCGAGAGGATGCATCCCGCAGGCTAGTCTAGCAAAAACACGTGCGAGAGGATGCATCCCGCAGGCTAGTCGAGTAAAAACACGTGCGAGAGGATGCATCCCGCAGGCTAGTCGAGCACAAACACGTGCGAGAGGATGCATCCCGCAGGCTAGTCGAGCAAAAACACGTGCGAGAGGATGCATCCCGCAGGCTAGTCGAGTAAAAACACGTGCGAAATGATGCATCCCGCAGTCTAGTCGAGCACAAACACGTGCGAGGTTTTGTGGGATGCGCATGCGCAGGTTTTGTGGGATGCGCATGCGCAGATTTTTTGGGATGCGCATGCGCAGGTTTTTTGGGATGCGCATGGCTAGTCGAGCAAAAACACGTGCGAGAGGATGCATCCCGCAGGCTAGCCGAGCAAAAACACGTGCGAGAGGATGCATCCCGCAGGCTAGTCGAATAAAAACACGTGCGAGGTTTTGTGGGATGCGCATGCGCAGGTTTTGTGGGATGCGCATGCGCAGGTTTTTTGGGATGCGCATGCGCAGGTTTTTTGGGATGCGCATGGCTAGTCGAGCAAAAACACGTGCGAGAGGATGCATCCATCAGGGTAGTCGAGTAAAAACACGTGCGAGAGGATGCATCCCGCAGGCTAGTCGAGTAAAAACACGTGCGAGAGGATGCATCCCGCAGGCTAGTCGAGCAAAAACACGTGCGAGAGGATGCATCCCGCAGGCTAGTCGAGTAAAAACACGTGCGAGAGGATGCATCCCGCAGGCTAGTCGAGTAAAAACACGTGCGAGGTTTTGTGGGATGCGCATGCGCAGGTTTTGTGGGATGCGCATGCGCAGGTTTTTTGGGATGCGCATTGCTAGTCGAGCACAAACACGTGCGAGAGGATGCATCCCGCAGGCTAGTCGAGCAAAAACACGTGCGAGAGGATGCATCCCGCAGGCTAGTCGAGTAAAAACACGTGCGAAAGGATGCATCCCGCAGGCTAGTCGAGCACAAACACGTGCGAGGTTTTGTGGGATGCGCATGCGCAGGTTTTTTGGGATGCGCATGTGCAGGTTTTTTGGGATGCGCATGGCTAGTCGAGCAAAAACACGTGCGAGAGGATGCATCCCGCAGGCTAGCCGAGCAAAAACACGTGCGAGAGGATGCATCCCGCAGGCTAGTCGAGTAAAAACACGTGCGAGAGGATGCATCCCGCAGGCTAGTCGAGTAAAAACACGTGCGAGGTTTTGTGGGATGCGCATACGCAGGTTTTGTGGGATGCGCATGCGCAGGTTTTTTGGGATGCGCATGCGCAGGTTTTTTGGGATGCGCATGGCTAGTCGAGCAAAAAAACGTGCGAGAGGATGCATCCCGCAGGGTCGTCGAGTAAAAACACGTGCGAGAGGATGCATCCCGCAGGCTAGTCTAGCAAAAACACGTGCGAGAGGATGCATCCCGCAGGCTAGCCTAGCAAAAACACGTGCGAGAGGATGCATCCCGCAGGCTAGTCGAGTAAAAACACGTGCGAGAGGATGCATCCCGCAGGCTAGTCGAGCACAAACACGTGCGAGAGGATGCATCCCGCAGGCTAGTCGAGCAAAAACACGTGCGAGAGGATGCATCCCGCAGGCTAGTCGAGTAAAAACACGTGCGAAATGATGCATCCCGCAGTCTAGTCGAGCACAAACACGTGCGAGGTTTTGTGGGATGCGCATGCGCAGGTTTTGTGGGATGCGCATGCGCAGATTTTTTGGGATGCGCATGCGCAGGTTTTTTGGGATGCGCATGGCTAGTCGAGCAAAAACACGTGCGAGAGGATGCATCCCGCAGGCTAGTCGAGCAAAAACACGTGCGAGAGGATGCATCCCGCAGGCTAGTCGAGTAAAAACACGTGCGAAAGGATGCATCCCGCAGGCTAGTCGAGCACAAACACGTGCGAGGTTTTGTGGTATGCGCATGCGCAGGTTTTGTGGGATGCGCATGCGCAGATTTTTTGGGATGCGCATGCGCAGGTTTTT
>NW_027470187.1:0-42556 GCF_051020765.1 Lasioglossum baleicum
AAACACGTGCGAGAGGATGCATCCCGCAGGCTAGTCGAGTAAAAACACGTGCCAGAGGATGCATCCCGCAGGCTAGTCGAGTAAAAACACGTGCGAGAGGATGCATCCCGCAGCCTAGATTTGTAAAAACACGTGCGAGAGGATGCATCCCGCAGGCTAGTCGAGTAAAAACACGTGCGAGAGGATGCATCCCGCAGGCTAGTCGAGTAAAAACACGTGCGAGAGGATGCATCCCGCAGGCTAGTCTTGTAAAAACACGTGCGTGAGGATGCATCCGCAGGCTAGTCGAGCAAAAACACGTGCGAGAGGATGCATCCCGCAGGCTAGTCGAGTAAAAACACGTGCGAGAGGATGCATCCCGCAGGCTAGTCGAGTAAAAACACGTGCGAGAGGATGCATCCCGCAGGCTAGTCGAGTAAAAACACGTGCGAGAGGATGCATCCCGCAGGCTAGTCGAGTAAAAACACGTGCGAGAGGATGCACCCCGCAGGCTAGTCGAGTAAAAACACGTGCGAGAGGATGCATCCCGCAGGCTACTCGAGTAAAAACACGTGCGAGAGGATGCATACCGCAGGCTAGTCGAGTAAAAACACGTGCGAAAGGATGCATCCCGCAGGCTAATCGAGTAAAAACACGTGCGAGAGGATGCACCCCGCAGGCTAGTCGAGTAAAAACACGTGCGAGAGGATGCATCCCGCAGGCTACTCGAGTAAAAACACGTGCGAGAGGATGCATCCCGCAGGCTAGTCGAGTAAAAACACGTGCGAGAGGATGAATCCCGCAGGCTAGTCGAGTAAAAACACGTGCAAGAGGATGCACCCCGCAGGCTAGTCGAGTAAAAACACGTGCGAGAGGATGTATCCCGCAGGCTAGTCGAGTAAAAACACGTGCGAGAGGATGCATCCCGCAGGTTAGTCGAGTAAAATCACGTGCGAGAGGATGCATCCCGCAGGCTAGTCGAATAAAAACACGTGCGAGAGGATGCATCCCGCATGCTAGTCGAGTAAAAACACGTGCGAGAGGATGCATCCCGCAGGCTAGTCGAGTAAAAACACGTGCGATACGATGCATCCCGCAGGCTAGTCGAGTAAAAACACGTGCGAGAGGATGCATCCCGCAGGCTAGTCGAGTAAAAACACGTGCGAGAGGATGCATCCCGCAGGCTAGTCGAGTAAAAACACGTGCGAGAGGATGCACCCCGCAGGCTAGTCGAGTAAAAACACGTGCGAGAGGATGCATCCCGCAGACTACTCGAGTAAAAACACGTGAAAGAGGATGCATCCCGCAGGCTAGTCGAGTAAAAACACGTGCGAGAGGATGCATCCCGCAGGCTAGTCGAGTAAAAACACGTGCGAGAGGATGCATCCCGCAGGCTAGTCGAGTAAAAACACGTGCGAGAGGATGCATCCCGCAGGCTACTCGAGTAAAAACACGTGCGAGAGGATGCATCCCGCAGGCTAGTCGAGTAAAAACACGTGCGAGAGGATGCATCCCGCAGGCTAGTCGAGTAAAAACACGTGCGAGAGGATGCACCCCGCAGGCTAGTCAAGTAAAAACACTTGCGAGAGGATGTATCCCGCAGGCTAGTCGAATAAAAACACGTGCGAGAGGATGCATCCCGCAGGCCAGTCGAGTAAAAACACGTGCGAGAGGATGCATCCCGCAGGCTAGTCGAGTAAAAACACGTGCGAGAGGATGCTTCCCGCAGGCTAGTCGAGTAAAAACACGTGCGAGAGGATTCATCCGCAGGCTAGTCGAGTAAAAACACGTGCGAGAGGATGCATCCCGCAGGCTAGTCGAGTAAAAACACGTGCGAGAGGTTGCATCCCGCAGGCTAGTCGAGTAAAAACACGTGCGAGAGGATGCACCCCGCAGGCTAGTCGAGTAAAAACACGTGCGAGAGGATGCATCCCGCAGGCTACTCGAGTAAAAACACGTGCGAGAGGATGCATCCCGCAGGCTAGTCGAGTAAAATCACGTGCGAGAGGATGCATCGCGCAGGCTAGTCGAATAAAAACACGTGCGAGAGGACGCATCCCGCAGGCTAGTAGAGTAAAAACACGTGAGAGAGGATGCATCCCGCAGGTTACTCGAGTAAAAACACGTGCGAGAGGATGCATCCCGCAGGCTAGTCGAGTAAAAACACGTGCGAGAGGATGCATCCCGCAGGCTAGTCGAGTAAAAACACGTGCGAGAGGATGCATCCCGCAGGCTAGTCGAGTAAAAACACGTGCGAGAGGATGCATCCCGCAGGCTAGTCGAGTGAAGAACACGTGCCAGAGGATGCATCCCGCAGGCTAGTCGAGTAAAAACACGTTCGAGAGGATGCATCCCGCAGGCTAGTCGGGCAAAATCACGTGCGAGAGGATGCATCCCGCAGGCTAGTCGTGTAAAAACACGTGCGAGAGGATGCATCCCGCAGGCTAGTCGAGCAAAAACACGTGCGAGAGGATGCATCCCGCAGGCTAGTCGAGTAAAAACACGTGCGAGAGGATGCACCCCGCAGGCTAGTCGAGTAAAAACACGTGCGAGAGGATGCATCCCGCAGGCTACTCGAGTAAAAACACGTGCGAGAGGATGCATCCCGCAGGCTAGTCGAGTAAAAACACGTGCGAGAGGATGCATCCCGCAGGCTAGTCGAGTAAAAACACGTGCGAGAGGATGCACCCCGCAGGATAGTCGAGTAAAAACACTTGCGAGAGGATGTATCCCGCAGGCTAGTCGAATAAAAACACGTGCGAGAGGATGCATCCCGCAGGCTAGTCGAGTAAAAACACGTGCGAGAGGATGCATCCGCAGGCTAGTCGAGTAAAAACACGTGCGAGAGGATGCATCCCGCAGGCTAGTCGAGTAAAAACACGTGCGAGAGGATGCATCCCGCAGGCTAGTCGAGTAAAAACACGTGCGAGAGGATGCACCCCGCAGGCTAGTCGAGTAAAAACACGTGCGAGAGGATGCATCCCGCAGACTACTCGAGTAAAAACACGTGCGAGAGGATGCATCCCGCAGGCTAGTCGAGTAAAAACACGTGCGAGAGGATGATTCCCGCAGGCTAGTCGAGTAAAAACACGTGCGAGAGGATGCATCCCGCAGGCTAGTCGAGTAAAAACACGTGCGAGAGGATGCATCCCGCAGGCTACTCGAGTAAAAACACGTGCGAGAGGATGCATCCCGCAGGCTAGTCGAGTAAAAACACGTGCGAGAGGATGCATCCCGCAGGCTAGTCGAGTAAAAAACACGTGCGAGAGGATGCACCCCGCAGGCTAGTCAAGTAAAAACACTTGCGAGAGGATGTATCCCGCAGGCTAGTCGAATAAAAACACGTGCGAGAGGATGCATCCCGCGGGCTAGTCGAGTAAAAACACGTGCGAGAGGATGCATCCGCAGGCTAGTCGAGTAAAAACACGTGCGAGAGGATGCTTCCCGCAGGCTAGTCGAGTAAAAACACGTGCGAGAGGATGCATCCCGCAGGCTAGTCGAGTAAAAACACGTGCGAGAGGATGCATCCCGCAGGCTAGTCGAGTAAAAACACGTGCGAGAGGTTGCATCCCGCAGGCTAGTCGAGTAAAATCACGTGCGAGAGGATGCATCGCGCAGGCTAGTCGAATAAAAACACGTGCGAGAGGATGCATCCCGCAGGCTAGTCGAGTAAAAACACGTGCGAGAGGATGCATCCCGCAGGCTAGTCGAGTAAAAACACGTGCGAGAGGATGCACCCCGCAGGCTAGTAGAGTAAAAACACGTGCGAGAGGATGCATCCCGCAGGTTACTCGAGTAAAAACACGTGCGAGAGGATGCATCCCGCAGGCTAGTCGAGTAAAAACACGTGCGAGAGGATGCATCCCGCAGGCTAGTCGAGTAAAAACACGTGCGAGAGGATGCATCCCGCAGGCTAGTCGAGTAAAAACACGTGCGAGAGGATGCATCCCGTAGGCTAGTCGAGTGAAGAACACGTGCCAGAGGATGCATCCCGCAGGCTAGTCGAGTAAAAACACGTGCGAGAGGATGCATCCCGCAGGCTAGTCGGGCAAAATCACGTGCGAGAGGATGCATCCCGCAGGCTAGTCGTGTAAAAACACGTGCGAGAGGATGCATCCCGCAGGCTAGTCGAGCAAAAACACGTGCGAGAGGATGCATCCCGCAGGCTAGTCGAGTAAAAACACGTGCGAGAGGATGCACCCCGCAGGCTAGTCGAGAAAAAACACGTGCGAGAGGATGCACCCCGCAGGCTAGTCGAGTAAAAACACGTGCGAGAGAATGCACCCCGCAGGCTAGTCGAGTAAAAACACGTGCGAGAGGATGCATCCCGCAGACTACTCGAGTAAAAACACGTGCGAGAGGATGCATCCCGCAGGTTACTCGAGTAAAAACACGTGCGAGAGGATGCATCCCGCTGGCTAGTCGAGTAAAAACACGTGCGAGAGGATGCATCCCGCTGGCTAGTCGAGTAAAAACACGTGCGAGAGGATGCATCCCGCAGGCTAGTCGAGTAAAAACACGTGCGAGAGGATGCATCCCGCAGGCTAGTCGAGTAAAAACACGTGCGAGAGGATGCATCCCGCAGGCTAGTCGAGTAAAAACACGTGCGAGAGGATGCATCCCGCAGGCTAGTCGAGTAAAAACACGTGCGAGAGGATGCACCCCGCAGGCTAGTCTAGTAAAAACACGTGCGAGAGGATGCATCCCGCAGGCTACTCGAGTAAAAACACGTGCGAGAGGATGCATCCCGCAGGCTAGTCGAGTAAAAACACGTGCGAAAGGATGCATCCCGCAGGCTAGTCGAGTAAAAACACGTGCGAGAGGATGCACCCCGCAGGCTAGTCGAGTAAAAACACGTGCGAGAGGATGCATCCCGCAGGCTACTCGAGTAAAAACACGTGCGAGAGGATGCATCCCGCAGGCTAGTCGAGTAAAAACACGTGCGAGAGGATGAATCCCGCAGGCTAGTCGAGTAAAAACACGTGCAAGAGGATGCACCCCGCAGGCTAGTCGAGTAAAAACACGTGCGAGAGGATGTATCCCGCAGGCTAGTAGAGTAAAAACACGTGCGAGAGGATGCTTCCCGCAGGCTAGTCGAGTAAAAACACGTGCGAGAGGATGCGTCCCGCAGCTTAGACGAGTAAAAACACGTGCGAGAGGATGCTTCCCGCAGGCTAGTCGAGTAAAAACACGTGCGAGAGGATGCATCCCGCAGGCTAGTCGAGTAAAAACACGTGCGAGAGGATGCGTCCCGTAGGCTAGTCGAGTAAAAACACGTGCGAGAGGATGCATCCCGCAGGCTAGTCGAGTAAAAACACGTGCGAGAGGATGCATCCCGCAGGCTAGTCGAGTAAAAACACGTGCGAGAGGATGCACCCCGCAGGCTAGTCGAGTAAAAACACGTGCGAGAGGATGCATCCCGCAGACTACTCGAGTAAAAACACGTGCGAGAGGATGCATCCCGCAGGCTAGTCGAGTAAAAACACGTGCGAGAGGATGCATCCGCAGGCTAGTCGAGTAGAAACACGTGCGAGAGGATGCATCCCGCAGGCTAGTCGAGTAAAAACGCGTGCGAGAGGATGCATCCCGCAGGCTACTCGAGTAAAAACACGTGCGAGAGGATGCATCCCGCAGGCTAGTCGAGTAAAAACACGTGCGAGAGGATGCATCCCGCAGGCTAGTCGAGTAAAAACACGTGCGAGAGGATGCACCCCGCAGGCTAGTCAAGTAAAAACACTTGCGAGAGGATGTATCCCGCAGGCTAGTCGAGTAAAAACACGTGCGAGAGGATGCATCCCGCAGGCTAGTCGAGTAAAAACACGTGCGAGAGGATGCACCCCGCAGGCTAGTCGAGTAAAAACACTTGCGAGAGGATGTATCCCGCAGGCTAGTCGAATAAAAACACGTGCGAGAGGATGCATCCCGCAGGCTAGTCGAGTAAAAACACGTGCGAGAGGATGCATCCAGCAGGCTAGTCGAGTAAAAACACGTGCGAGAGGATGCTTCCCGCAGGCTAGTCGAGTAAAAACACGTGCGAGAGGATGCATCCCGCAGGCTAGTCGAGTAAAAACACGTGCGAGAGGATGCATCCCGCAGGCTAGTCGAGTAAAAACACGTGCGAGAGGTTGCATCCCGCAGGCTAGTCGAATAAAAACACGTGCGAGAGGATGCACCCCGCAGGCTAGTAGAGTAAAAACACGTGCGAGAGGATGCATCCCGCAGGTTACTCGAGTAAAAACACGTGCGAGAGGATGCATCCCGCAGGCTAGTCGAGTAAAAACACGTGCGAGAGGATGCATCCCGCAGGCTAGTCGAGTAAAAACACGTGCGAGAGGATGCATCCCGCAGGCTAGTCGAGTAAAAACACGTGCGAGAGGATGCATCCCGCAGGCTAGTCGAGTGAAGAACACGTGCCAGAGGATGCATCCCGCAGGCTAGTCGAGTAAAAACACGTGCGAGAGGATGCATCCCGCAGGCTAGTCGGGCAAAATCACGTGCGAGAGGATGCATCCCGCAGGCTAGTCGTGTAAAAACACGTGCGAGAGGATGCATCCCGCAGGCTAGTCGAGCAAAAACACGTGCGAGAGGATGCATCCCGCAGGCTAGTCGAGTAAAAACACGTGCGAGAGGATGCACCCCGCAGGCTAGTCGAGAAAAAACACGTGCGAGAGGATGCACCCCGCAGGCTAGTCGAGTAAAAACACGTGCGAGAGGATGCATCCCGCAGGCTAGTCGAGCAAAAACACGTGCGAGAGGATGCATCCCGCAGGCTAGTCGAGTAAAAACACGTGCGAGAGGATGCACCCCGCAGGCTAGTCGAGAAAAAACACGTGCGAGAGGATGCACCTCGCAGGCTAGTCGAGTAAAAACACGTGCGAGAGGATGCACCCCGCAGGCTAGTCGAGTAAAAACACGTGCGAGAGGATGCATCCCGCAGACTACTCGAGTAAAAACACGTGCGAGAGGATGCATCCCGCAGGTTACTCGAGTAAAAACACGTGCGAGAGGATGCATCCCGCTGGCTAGTCGAGTAAAAACACGTGCGAGAGGATGCATCCCGCTGGCTAGTCGAGTAAAAACACGTGCGAGAGGATGCATCCCGCAGGCTAGTCGAGTAAAAACACGTGCGAGAGGATGCATCCCGCAGGCTAGTCGAGTAAAAACACGTGCCAGAGGATGCATCCCGCAGGCTAGTCGAGTAAAAACACGTGCGAGAGGATGCATCCCGCAGGCTAGTCGAGTAAAAACACGTGCGAGAGGATGCACCCCGCAGGCTAGTCTAGTAAAAACACGTGCGAGAGGATGCATCCCGCAGGCTAGTCGAGCAAAAACACGTGCGAGAGGATGCATCCCGCAGGCTAGTCGAGTAAAAACACGTGCGAGAGGATGCACCCCGCAGGCTAGTCGAGAAAAAACACGTGCGAGAGGATGCACCCCGCAGGCTAGTCGAGTAAAAACACGTGCGAGAGGATGCACCCCGCAGGCTAGTCGAGTAAAAACACGTGCGAGAGGATGCATCCCGCAGACTACTCGAGTAAAAACACGTGCGAGAGGATGCATCCCGCAGGTTACTCGAGTAAAAACACGTGCGAGAGGATGCATCCCGCTGGCTAGTCGAGTAAAAACACGTGCGAGAGGATGCATCCCGCTGGCTAGTCGAGTAAAAACACGTGCGAGAGGATGCATCCCGCAGGCTAGTCGAGTAAAAACACGTGCGAGAGGATGCATCCCGCAGGCTAGTCGAGTAAAAACACGTGCGAGAGGATGCATCCCGCAGGCTAGTCGAGTAAAAACACGTGCGAGAGGATGCATCCCGCAGGCTAGTCGAGTAAAAACACGTGCGAGAGGATGCACCCCGCAGGCTAGTCTAGTAAAAACACGTGCGAGAGGATGCATCCCGCAGGCTACTCGAGTAAAAACACGTGCGAGAGGATGCATCCCGCAGGCTAGTCGAGTAAAAACACGTGCGAAAGGATGCATCCCGCAGGCTAGTCGAGTAAAAACACGTGCGAGAGGATGCACCCCGCAGGCTAGTCGAGTAAAAACACGTGCGAGAGGATGCATCCCGCAGGCTACTCGAGTAAAAACACGTGCGAGAGGATGCATCCCGCAGGCTAGTCGAGTAAAAACACGTGCGAGAGGATGAATCCCGCAGGCTAGTCGAGTAAAAACACGTGCAAGAGGATGCACCCCGCAGGCTAGTCGAGTAAAAACACGTGCGAGAGGATGTATCCCGCAGGCTAGTAGAGTAAAAACACGTGCGAGAGGATGCTTCCCGCAGGCTAGTCGAGTAAAAACACGTGCGAGAGGATGCGTCCCGCAGCTTAGACGAGTAAAAACACGTGCGAGAGGATGCTTCCCGCAGGCTAGTCGAGTAAAAACACGTGCGAGAGGATGCATCCCGCAGGCTAGTCGAGTGAAGAACACGTGCCAGAGGATGCATCCCGCAGGCTAGTCGAGTAAAAACACGTGCGAGAGGATGCATCCCGCAGGCTAGTCGGGCAAAATCACGTGCGAGAGGATGCATCCCGCAGGCTAGTCGTGTAAAAACACGTGCGAGAGGATGCATCCCGCAGGCTAGTCGAGCAAAAACACGTGCGAGAGGATGCATCCCGCAGGC
This sequence comes from Lasioglossum baleicum, assembly GCF_051020765.1. NCBI lineage: Eukaryota > Metazoa > Arthropoda > Insecta > Hymenoptera > Halictidae > Lasioglossum > Lasioglossum baleicum. The sequence goes on from NW_027470187.1 coordinate 8,600, forward strand.
TAGTCGAGTAAAAACACGTGCGAGAGGATGCACCCCGCAGGCTAGTCGAGAAAAAACACGTGCGAGAGGATGCACCCCGCAGGCTAGTCGAGTAAAAACACGTGCGAGAGGATGCATCCCGCAGGCTAGTCGAGTAAAAACACGTGCGAGAGGATGCATCCCGCAGGCTAGTCGAGTAAAAACAGTTGTGAGAGGATGCACCCCGCAGGCTAGTCGAGTAAAAACACGTGCGAGAGGATGCATCCCGCAGGCTACTCGAGTAAAAACACGTGCGAGAGGATGCATCCCGCAGGCTAGTCGAGTAAAAACACGTGCGAAAGGATGCATCCCGCAGGCTAGTCGAGTAAAAACACGTGCGAGAGGATGCACCCCGCAGGCTAGTCGAGTAAAAACACGTGCGAGAGGATGCATCCCGCAGGCTACTCGAGTAAAAACACGTGCGAGAGGATGCATCCCGCAGGCTAGTCGAGTAAAAACACGTGCGAGAGGATGAATCCCGCAGGCTAGTCGAGTAAAAACACGTGCAAGAGGATGCACCCCGCAGGCTAGTCGAGTAAAAACACGTGCGAGAGGATGTATCCCGCAGGCTAGTCGAGTAAAAACACGTGCGAGAGGATGCTTCCCGCAGGCTAGTCGAGTAAAAACACGTGCGAGAGGATGCATACCGCAGCTTAGACGAGTAAAAACACGTGCGAGAGGATGCTTCCCGCAGGCTAGTCGAGTAAAAACACGTGCGAGAGGATGCATCCCGCAGGCTAGTCGAGTAAAAACACGTGCGAGAGGATGCGTCCCGTAGGCTAGTCGAGTAAAAACACGTGCGAGAGGATGCATCCCGCAGGCTACTCGAGTAAAAACACGTGCGAGAGGATGCATCCCGCAGGCTAGTCGAGTAAAAACACGTGCGAGAGGATGCACCCCGCTGGCTAGTCGAGTAAAAACACGTGCGAGAGGATGCATCCCGCAGACTACTCGAGTAAAAACACGTGCGAGAGGATGCATCCCGCAGGCTAGTCGAGTAAAAACACGTGCGAGAGGATGCATCCCGCAGGCTAGTCGACTAGAAACACGTGCGAGAGGATGCATCCCGCAGGCTAGTCGAGTAAAAACACGTGCGAGAGGATGCATCCCGCAGGCTACTCGAGTAAAAACACGTGCGAGAGGATGCATCCCGCAGGCTAGTCGAGTAAAAACACGTGCGAGAGGATGCATCCCGCAGGCTAGTCGAGTAAAAACACGTGCGAGAGGATGCACCCCGCAGGCTAGTCAAGTAAAAACACTTGCGAGAGGATGTATCCCGCAGGCTAGTCGAGTAAAAACACGTGCGAGAGGATGCATCCCGCAGGCTAGTCGAGTAAAAACACGTGCGAGAGGATGCACCCGGCAGGCTAGTCGAGTAAAAACACTTGCGAGAGGATGTATCCCGCAGGCTAGTCGAATAAAAACACGTGCGAGAGGATGCATCCCGCAGGCTAGTCGAGTAAAAACACGTGCGAGAGGATGCATCCAGCAGGCTAGTCGAGTAAAAACACGTGCGAGAGGATGCTTCCCGCAGGCTAGTCGAGTAAAAACACGTGCGAGAGGATGCATCCCGCAGGCTAGTCGAGTAAAAACACGTGCGAGAGGATGCATCCCGCAGGCTAGTCGAGTAAAAACACGTGCGAGAGGTTGCATCCCGCAGGCTAGTCGAGTAAAAACACGTGCGAGAGGATGCACCCCGCAGGCCAGTCGAGTAAAAACACGTGCGAGAGGATGCATCCCGCAGGCTACTCGAGTAAAAACACGTGCGAGAGGATGCATCCCGCAGGCTAGTCGAGTAAAATCACGTGCGAGAGGATGCATCCCGCAGGCTAGTCGAATAAAAACACGTGCGAGAGGATGCATCCCGCAGGCTAGTCGAGTAAAAACACGTGCGAGAGGATGCATCCCGCAGGCTAGTCGAGTAAAAACACGTGCGAGAGGATGCACCCCGCAGGCTAGTAGAGTAAAAACACGTGCGAGAGGATGCATCCCGCAGGTTACTCGAGTAAAAACACGTGCGAGAGGATGCATCCCGCAGGCTAGTCGAGTAAAAACACGTGCGAGAGGATGCATCCCGCAGGCTAGTCGAGTAAAAACACGTGCGAGGGGATGCATCCCGCAGGCTAGTCGAGTAAAAACACGTGCGAGAGGATGCATCCCGCAGGCTAGTCGAGTGAAGAACACGTGCCAGAGGATGCGTCCCGCAGGCTAGTCGAGCAAAAACAGGTGCGAGAGGATGCATCCCGCAGGCTAGTCGAGCAAAAACACGTGCGAGATGATGCATCCCGCAGGCTAGTCGAGTAAAAACACGTGCGAGAGGATGCATCCCGCAGGCTAGTCGAGTAAAAACACGTGCGAGAGGTTGCATCCCGCAGGCTAGTCGAGTAAAAACACGTGCGAGAGGATGCACCCCGCAGGCCAGTCGAGTAAAAACACGTGCGAGAGGATGCATCCCGCAGGCTACTCGAGTAAAAACACGTGCGAGAGGATGCATCCCGCAGGCTAGTCGAGTAAAATCACGTGCGAGAGGATGCATCCCGCAGGCTAGTCGAATAAAAACACGTGCGAGAGGATGCATCCCGCAGGCTAGTCGAGTAAAAACACGTGCGAGAGGATGCATCCCGCAGGCTAGTCGAGTAAAAACACGTGCGAGAGGATGCACCCCGCAGGCTAGTAGAGTAAAAACACGTGCGAGAGGATGCATCCCGCAGGTTACTCGAGTAAAAACACGTGCGAGAGGATGCATCCCGCAGGCTAGTCGAGTAAAAACACGTGCGAGAGGATGCATCCCGCAGGCTAGTCGAGTAAAAACACGTGCGAGAGGATGCATCCCGCAGGCTAGTCGAGTAAAAACACGTGCGAGAGGTTGCATCCCGCAGGCTAGTCGAGTAAAAACACGTGCGAGAGGATGCACCCCGCAGGCCAGTCGAGTAAAAACACGTGCGAGAGGATGCATCCCGCAGGCTACTCGAGTAAAAACACGTGCGAGAGGATGCATCCCGCAGGCTAGTCGAGTAAAATCACGTGCGAGAGGATGCATCCCGCAGGCTAGTCGAATAAAAACACGTGCGAGAGGATGCATCCCGCAGGCTAGTCTAGTAAAAACACGTGCGAGAGGATGCACCCCGCAGGCTAGTAGAGTAAAAACACGTGCGAGAGGATGCATCCCGCAGGTTACTCGAGTAAAAACACGTGCGAGAGGATGCATCCCGCAGGCTAGTCGAGTAAAAACACGTGCGAGAGGATGCATCCCGCAGGCTAGTCGAGTAAAAACACGTGCGAGAGGATGCATCCCGCAGGCTAGTCGAGTAAAAACACGTGCGAGAGGATGCATCCCGCAGGCTAGTCAAGTGAAGAACACGTGCCAGAGGATGCGTCCCGCAGGCTAGTCGAGCAAAAACAGGTGCGAGAGGATGCATCCCGCAGGCTAGTCGAGCAAAAACACGTGCGAGATGATGCATCCCGCAGGCTAGTCGAGTAAAAACACGTGCGAGAGGATGCATCCCGCAGGCTAGTCGAGTAAAAACACGTGCGAGAGGATGCATCCCGCAGGCTAGTCGAGTAAAAACACGTGCGAGAGGATGCATCCCGCAGGCTAGTCGAGTAAAAACACGTGCGAGAGGATGCACCCCGCAGGCTAGTCGAGTAAAAACACGTGCGAGAGGATGCATCCCGCAGACTACTCGAGTAAAAACACGTGCGAGAGGATGCATCCCGCAGGCTAGTCGAGTAAAAACACGTGCGAGAGGATACATCCCGCAGGCTAGTCGAGTAAAAACACGTGCGAGAGGATGCATCCCGCAGGCTAGTCGAGTAAAAACACGTGCGAGAGGATGCATCCCGCAGGCTACTCGAGTAAAAACACGTGCGAGAGGATGCATCCCGCAGGCTAGTCGAGTAAAAACACGTGCGAGAGGATGCATCCCGCAGGCTAGTCGAGTAAAAACACGTGCGAGAGGATGCACCCCGCAGGCTAGTCAAGTAAAAACACTTGCGAGAGGATGTATCCCGCAGGCTAGTCGAATAAAAACACGTGCGAGAGGATGCATCCCGCAAGCTAGTCGAGTAAAAACACGTGCGAGAGGATGCATCCCGCAGGCTAGTCGAGTAAAAACACGTGCGAGAGGATGCTTCCCGCAGGCTAGTCGAGTAAAAACACGTGCGAGAGGATGCATCCCGCAGGCTAGTCGAGTAAAAACACGTGCGAGTGGATGCATCCCGCAGGCTAGTCGAGTAAAAACACGTGCGAGAGGTTGCATCCCGCAGGCTAGTCGAGTAAAAACACGTGCGAGAGGATGCACCCCGCAGGCTAGTCGAGTAAAAACACGTGCGAGAGGATGCATCCCGCAGGCTAGTCGAGTAAAAACACGTGCGAGAGGATGCATCCCGCAGGCTAGTCGAGTAAAATCACGTGCGAGAGGATGCATCGCGCAGGCTAGTCGAATAAAAACACGTGCGAGAGGATGCATTCCGCAGGCTAGTCGAGTAAAAACACGTGCGAGAGGATGCATCCCGCAGGCTAGTCGAGTAAAAACACGTGCGAGAGGATGCACCCCGCAGGCTAGTAGAGTAAAAACACGTGCGAGAGGATGCATCCCGCAGGTTACTCGAGTAAAAACACGTGCGAGAGGATGCATCCCGCAGGCTAGTCGAGTAAAAACACGTGCGAGAGGATGCATCCCGCAGGCTAGTCGAGTAAAAACACGTGCGAGAGGATGCATCCCGCAGGCTAGTCGAGTAAAAACACGTGCGAGAGGCTGCATCCCGCAGGCTAGTCGAGTAAAAACACGTGCGAGAGGATGCACCCCGCAGGCTAGTCAAGTAAAAACACTTGCGAGAGGATGCATCCCGCAGGCTAGTCGAGTAAAAACACGTGCGAGAGGATGCATCCCGCAGGCTAGTCGAGTAAAAACACGTGCGAGAGGATGCATCCCGCAGGCTAGTCGAGTAAAAACACTTGCGAGAGGATGCATCCCGCAGGCTAGTCGAGTGAAGAACACGTGCCAGAGGATGCATCCCGCAGGCTAGTCGAGTAAAAACACGTGCGAGAGGATGCATCCCGCAGGCTAGTCGGGCAAAATCACGTGCGAGAGGATGCATCCCGCAGGCTAGTCGTGTAAAAACACGTGCGAGAGGATGCATCCCGCAGGCTAGTCGAGTAAAAACACGTGCGAGAGGTTGCATCCCGCAGGCTAGTCGAGTAAAAACACGTGCGAGAGGATGCACCCCGCAGGCCAGTCGAGTAAAAACACGTGCGAGAGGATGCATCCCGCAGGCTACTCGAGTAAAAACACGTGCGAGAGGATGCATCCCGCAGGCTAGTCGAGTAAAATCACGTGCGAGAGGATGCATCCCGCAGGCTAGTCGAATAAAAACACGTGCGAGAGGATGCATCCCGCAGGCTAGTCGAGTAAAAACACGTGCGAGAGGATGCATCCCGCAGGCTAGTCGAGTAAAAACACGTGCGAGAGGATGCTCCCCGCAGGCTAGTAGAGTAAAAACACGTGGGAGAGGATGCATCCCGCAGGTTACTCGTTTAAAAACACGTGCGAGAGGATGCATCCCGCAGGCTAGTCGAGTAAAAACACGTGCGAGAGGATGCATCCCGCAGGCTAGTCGAGTAAAAACACGTGCGAGAGGATGCATCCCGCAGGCTAGTCGAGTAAAAACACGTGCGAGAGGATGCATCCCGCAGGCTAGTCGAGTAAAAACACGTGCGAGAGGATGCATCCCGCAGGCTAGTCGAGTAAAAACACGTGCGAGAGGATGCATCCCGCAGGCTAGTCGAGTGAAGAACACGTGCCAGAGGATGCGTCCCGCAGGCTAGTCGAGTAAAAACACGTGCGAGAGGATGCATCCCGCAGGCTAGTCGAGTAAAAACACGTGCGAGAGGATGCACCCCGCAGGCTAGTCGAGTAAAAACACGTGCGAGAGGATGCATCCCGCAGGCTACTCGAGTAAAAACACGTGCGAGAGGATGCATACCGCAGGCTAGTCGAGTAAAAACACGTGCGAAAGGATGCATCCCGCAGGCTAATCGAGTAAAAACACGTGCGAGAGGATGCACCCCGCAGGCTAGTCGAGTAAAAACACGTGCGAGAGGATGCATCCCGCAGGCTACTCGAGTAAAAACACGTGCGAGAGGATGCATCCCGCAGGCTAGTCGAGTAAAAACACGTGCGAGAGGATGAATCCCGCAGGCTAGTCGAGTAAAAACACGTGCAAGAGGATGCACCCCGCAGGCTAGTCGAGTAAAAACACGTGCGAGAGGATGTATCCCGCAGGCTAGTCGCGTAAAAACACGTGCGAGAGGATGCATCACGCAGGTTAGTCGAGTAAAATCACGTGCGAGAGGATGCATCCCGCAGGCTAGTCGAATAAAAACACGTGCGAGAGGATGCATCCCGCATGCTAGTCGAGTAAAAACACGTGCGAGAGGATGCATCCCGCAGGCTAGTCGAGTAAAAACACGTGCGATACGATGCATCCCGCAGGCTAGTCGAGTAAAAACACGTGCGAGAGGATGCATCCCGCAGGCTAGTCGAGTAAAAACACGTGCGAGAGGATGCATCCCGCAGGCTAGTCGAGTAAAAACACGTGCGAGAGGATGCACCTCGCAGGCTAGTCGAGTAAAAACACGTGCGAGAGGATGCATCCCGCAGACTACTCGAGTAAAAACACGTGAAAGAGGATGCATCCCGCAGGCTAGTCGAGTAAAAACACGTGCGAGAGGATGCATCCCGCAGGCTAGTCGAGTAAAAACACGTGCGAGAGGATGCATCCCGCAGGCTAGTCGAGTAAAAACACGTGCGAGAGGATGCATCCCGCAGGCTACTCGAGTAAAAACACGTGCGAGAGGATGCATCCCGCAGGCTAGTCGAGTAAAAACACGTGCGAGAGGATGCATCCCGCAGGCTAGTCGAGTAAAAACACGTGCGAGAGGATGCACCCCGCAGGCTAGTCAAGTAAAAACACTTGCGAGGGGATGTATCCCGCAGGCTAGTCGAATAAAAACACGTGCGAGAGGATGCATCCCGCAGGCTAGTCGAGTAAAAACACGTGCGAGAGGATGCATCCCGCAGGCTAGTCGAGTAAAAACACGTGCGAGAGGATGCTTCCCGCAGGCTAGTCGAGTAAAAACACGTGCGAGAGGATTCATCCCGCAGGCTAGTCGAGTAAAAACACGTGCGAGAGGATGCATCCCGCAGGCTAGTCGAGTAAAAACACGTGCGAGAGGTTGCATCCCGCAGGCTAGTCGAGTAAAAACACGTGCGAGAGGATGCACCCCGCAGGCTAGTCGAGTAAAGACACGTGCGAGAGGATGCATCCCGCAGGCTACTCGAGTAAAAACACGTGCTAGAGGATGCATCCCGCAGGCTAGTCGAGTAAAATCACGTGCGAGAGGATGCATCGCGCAGGCTAGTCGAATAAAAACACGTGCGAGAGGACGCATCCCGCAGGCTAGTCGAGTAAAAACACGTGCGAGAGGATGCATCCCGCAGGCTAGTCGGGCAAAATCACGTGCGAGAGGATGCATCCCGCAGGCTAGTCGTGTAAAAACACGTGCGAGAGGATGCATCCCGCAGGCTAGTCGAGCAAAAACACGTGCGAGAGGATGCATCCCGCAGGCTAGTCGAGTAAAAACACGTGCGAGAGGATGCACCCCGCAGGCTAGTCGAGTAAAAACACGTGCGAGAGGATGCATCCCGCAGGCTAGTCGAGTAAAATCACGTGCGAGAGGATGCATCCCGCAGGCTAGTCGAATAAAAACACGTGCGAGAGGATGCATCCCGCAGGCTAGTCGAGTAAAAACACGTGCGAGAGGATGCATCCCGCAGGCTAGTCGAGTAAAAACACGTGCGAGAGGATGCTCCCCGCAGGCTAGTAGAGTAAAAACACGTGGGAGAGGATGCATCCCGCAGGTTACTCGTTTAAAAACACGTGCGAGAGGATGCATCCCGCAGGCTAGTCGAGTAAAAACACGTGCGAGAGGATGCATCCCGCAGGCTAGTCGAGTAAAAACACGTGCGAGAGGATGCATCCCGCAGGCTAGTCGAGTAAAAACACGTGCGAGAGGATGCATCCCGCAGGCTAGTCGAGTAAAAACACGTGCGAGAGGATGCATCCCGCAGGCTAGTCGAGTAAAAACACGTGCGAGAGGATGCATCCCGCAGGCTAGTCGAGTGAAGAACACGTGCCAGAGGATGCGTCCCGCAGGCTAGTCGAGTAAAAACACGTGCGAGAGGATGCATCCCGCAGGCTAGTCGAGTAAAAACACGTGCGAGAGGATGCACCCCGCAGGCTAGTCGAGTAAAAACACGTGCGAGAGGATGCATCCCGCAGGCTACTCGAGTAAAAACACGTGCGAGAGGATGCATACCGCAGGCTAGTCGAGTAAAAACACGTGCGAAAGGATGCATCCCGCAGGCTAATCGAGTAAAAACACGTGCGAGAGGATGCACCCCGCAGGCTAGTCGAGTAAAAACACGTGCGAGAGGATGCATCCCGCAGGCTAGTCGAGTAAAAACACGTGCGAGAGGATGCATCCCGCAGGCTAGTCGAGTAAAAACACGTGCGAGAGGATGCTTCCCGCAGGCTAGTCGAGTAAAAACACGTGCGAGAGGATGCATCCCGCAGGCTAGTCGAGTAAAAACACGTGCGAGAGGATGCATCCCGCAGGCTAGTCGAGTAAAAACACGTGCGAGAGGTTGCATCCCGCAGGCTAGTCGAGTAAAAACACGTGCGAGAGGATGCATCCCGCAGGCTAGTCGAGTAAAAACACGTGCGAGAGGATGCACCCCGCAGGCTAGTAGAGTAAAAACACGTGCGAGAGGATGCATCCCGCAGGTTACTCGAGTAAAAACACGTGCGAGAGGATGCATCCCGCAGGCTAGTCGAGTAAAAACACGTGCGAGAGGATGCATCCCGCAGGCTAGTCAAGTGAAGAACACGTGCCAGAGAATGCGTCCCGCAGGCTAGTCGAGCAAAAACAGGTGCGAGAGGATGCATCCCGCAGGCTAGTCGAGCAAAAACACGTGCGAGATGATGCATCCCGCAGGCTAGTCGAGTAAAAACACGTGCGAGAGGATGCATCCCGCAGGCTAGTCGAGTAAAAACACGTGCGAGAGGATGCATCCCGCAGGCTAGTCGAGTAAAAACACGTGCGAGAGGATGCATCCCGCAGGCTAGTCGAGTAAAAACACGTGCGAGAGGATGCATCCCGCAGGCTAGTCGAGTAAAAACACGTGCGAGAGGATGCACCCCGCAGGCTAGTCGAGTAAAAACACGTGCGAGAGGATGCATCCCGCAGACTACTCGAGTAAAAACACGTGCGAGAGGATGCATCCCGCAGGCTAGTCGAGTAAAAACACGTGCGAGAGGATACATCCCGCAGGCTAGTCGAGTAAAAACACGTGCGAGAGGATGCATCCCGCAGGCTAGTCGAGTAAAAACACGTGCGAGAGGATGCATCCCGCAGGCTAGTCGAGTAAAAACACGTGCGAGAGGATGCATCCCGCAGGCTAGTCGAGTAAAAACACGTGCGAGAGGATGCATCCCGCAGGCTAGTCGAGTAAAAACACGTGCGAGAGGATGCACCCCGCAGGCTAGTCGAGTAAAAACACGTGCGAGAGGATGCATCCCGCAGACTACTCGAGTAAAAACACGTGCGAGAGGATGCATCCCGCAGGCTAGTCGAGTAAAAACACGTGCGAGAGGATACATCCCGCAGGCTAGTCGAGTAAAAACACGTGCGAGAGGATGCATCCCGCAGGCTAGTCGAGTAAAAACACGTGCGAGAGGATGCATCCCGCAGGCTAGTCGAGTAAAAACACGTGCGAGAGGATGCATCCCGCAGGCTACTCGAGTAAAAACACGTGCGAGAGGATGCATCGCGCAGGCTAGTCGAATAAAAACACGTGCGAGAGGACGCATCCCGCAGGCTAGTCGAGTAAAAACACGTGCGAGAGGATGCATCCCGCAGGCTAGTCGAGTAAAAACACGTGCGAGAGGATGCACCCCGCAGGCTAGTAGAGTAAAAACACGTGCGAGAGGATGCATCCCGCAGGTTACTCGAGTAAAAACACGTGCGAGAGGATGCATCCCGCAGGCTAGTCGAGTAAAAACACGTGCGAGAGGATGCATCCCGCAGGCTAGTCGAGTAAAAACACGTGCGAGAGGATGCATCCCGCAGGCTAGTCGAGTAAAAACACGTGCGAGAGGATGCATCCCGCAGGCTAGTCGAGTGAAGAACACGTGCCAGAGGATGCATCCCGCAGGCTAGTCGAGTAAAAACACGTGCGAGAGGATGCATCCCGCAGGCTAGTCGGGCAAAATCACGTGCGAGAGGATGCATCCCGCAGGCTAGTCGTGTAAAAACACGTGCGAGAGGATGCATCCCGCAGGCTAGTCGAGCAAAAACACGTGCGAGAGGATGCATCCCGCAGGCTAGTCGAGTAAAAACACGTGCGAGAGGATGCACCCCGCAGGCTAGTCGAGTAAAAACACGTGCGAGAGGATGCATCCCGCAGGCTACTCGAGTAAAAACACGTGCGAGAGGATGCATCCCGCAGGCTAGTCGAGTAAAAACACGTGCGAGAGGATGCATCCCGCAGGCTAGTCGAGTAAAAACACGTGCGAGAGGATGCACCCCGCAGGATAGTCGAGTAAAAACACTTGCGAGAGGATGTATCCCGCAGGCTAGTCGAATAAAAACACGTGCGAGAGGATGCATCCCGCAGGCTAGTCGAGTAAAAACACGTGCGAGAGGATGCATCCCGCAGGCTAGTCGAGTAAAAACACGTGCGAGAGGATGCATCCCGCAGGCTAGTCGAGTAAAAACACGTGCGAGAGGATGCATCCCGCAGGCTAGTCGAGTAAAAACACGTGCGAGAGGATGCACCCCGCAGGCTAGTCGAGTAAAAACACGTGCGAGAGGATGCATCCCGCAGACTACTCGAGTAAAAACACGTGCGAGAGGATGCATCCCGCAGGCTAGTCGAGTAAAAACACGTGCGAGAGGATGCATCCCGCAGGCTAGTCGAGTAAAAACACGTGCGAGAGGATGCATCCCGCAGGCTAGTCGAGTAAAAACACGTGCGAGAGGATGCATCCCGCAGGCTACTCGAGTAAAAACACGTGCGAGAGGATGCATCCCGCAGGCTAGTCGAGTAAAAACACGTGCGAGAGGATGCATCCCGCAGGCTAGTCGAGTAAAAACACGTGCGAGAGGATGCACCCCGCAGGCTAGTCAAGTAAAAACACTTGCGAGAGGATGTATCCCGCAGGCTAGTCGAATAAAAACACGTGCGAGAGGATGCATCCCGCAGGCTAGTCGAGTAAAAACACGTGCGAGAGGATGCATCCCGCAGGCTAGTCGAGTAAAAACACGTGCGAGAGGATGCTTCCCGCAGGCTAGTCGAGTAAAAACACGTGCGAGAGGATGCATCCCGCAGGCTAGTCGAGTAAAAACACGTGCGAGAGGATGCTTCCCGCAGGCTAGTCGAGTAAAAACACGTGCGAGAGGATGCATCCCGCAGGCTAGTCGAGTAAAAACACGTGCGAGAGGATGCATCCCGCAGGCTAGTCGAGTAAAAACACGTGCGAGAGGATGCACCCCGCAGGCTAGTCAAGTAAAAACACTTGCGAGAGGATGTATCCCGCAGGCTAGTCGAATAAAAACACGTGCGAGAGGATGCATCCCGCAGGCTAGTCGAGTAAAAACACGTGCGAGAGGATGCATCCCGCAGGCTAGTCGAGTAAAAACACGTGCGAGAGGATGCTTCCCGCAGGCTAGTCGAGTAAAAACACGTGCGAGAGGATGCATCCCGCAGGCTAGTCGAGTAAAAACACGTGCGAGAGGATGCATCCCGCAGGCTAGTCGAGTAAAAACACGTGCGAGAGGATGCATCCCGCAGGCTAGTCGAGTAAAAACACGTGCGAGAGGATGCTTCCCGCAGGCTAGTCGAGTAAAAACACGTGCGAGAGGATGCATCCCGCAGGCTAGTCGAGTAAAAACACGTGCGAGAGGATGCATCCCGCAGGCTAGTCGAGTAAAATCACGTGCGAGAGGATGCATCCCGCAGGCTACTCGAGTAAAAACACGTGCGAGAGGATGCATCCCGCAGGCTAGTCGAGTAAAATCACGTGCGAGAGGATGCATCGCGCAGGCTAGTCGAATAAAAACACGTGCGAGAGGATGCATTCCGCAGGCTAGTCGAGTAAAAACACGTGCGAGAGGATGCATCCCGCAGGCTAGTCGAGTAAAAACACGTGCGAGAGGATGCACCCCGCAGGCTAGTAGAGTAAAAACACGTGCGAGAGGATGCATCCCGCAGGTTACTCGAGTAAAAACACGTGCGAGAGGATGCATCCCGCAGGCTAGTCGAGTAAAAACACGTGCGAGAGGATGCATCCCGCAGGCTACTCGAGTAAAAACACGTGCGAGAGGATGCATCCCGCAGGCTAGTCGAGTAAAAACACGTGCGAGAGGATGCATCCCGCAGGCTAGTCGAGTGAAGAACACGTGCCAGAGGATGCATCCCGCAGGCTAGTCGAGTAAAAACACGTGCGAGAGGATGCATCCCGCAGGCTAGTCGGGCAAAATCACGTGCGAGAGGATGCATCCCGCAGGCTAGTCGTGTAAAAACACGTGCGAGAGGATGCATCCCGCAGGCTAGTCGAGCAAAAACACGTGCGAGAGGATGCATCCCGCAGGCTAGTCGAGTAAAAACACGTGCGAGAGGATGCACCCCGCAGGCTAGTCGAGTAAAAACACGTGCGAGAGGATGCATCCCGCAGGCTAGTCGAGTAAAAACACGTGCGAGAGGATGCACCCCGCAGGCTAGTCGAGTAAAAACACTTGCGAGAGGATGTATCCCGCAGGCTAGTCGAATAAAAACACGTGCGAGAGGATGCATCCCGCAGGCTAGTCGAGTAAAAACACGTGCGAGAGGATGCATCCCGCAGGCTAGTCGAGTAAAAACACGTGCGAGAGGATGCTTCCCGCAGGCTAGTCGAGTAAAAACACGTGCGAGAGGATGCATCCCGCAGGCTAGTCGAGTAAAAACACGTGCGAGAGGATGCATCCCGCAGGCTAGTCGAGTAAAAACACGTGCGAGAGGTTGCATCCCGCAGGCTAGTCGAGTAAAAACACGTGCGAGAGGATGCACCCCGCAGGCCAGTCGAGTAAAAACACGTGCGAGAGGATGCATCCCGCAGGCTACTCGAGTAAAAACACGTGCGAGAGGATGCATCCCGCAGGCTAGTCGAGTAAAATCACGTGCGAGAGGATGCATCCCGCAGGCTAGTCGAATAAAAACACGTGCGAGAGGATGCATCCCGCAGGCTAGTCGAGTAAAAACACGTGCGAGAGGATGCATCCCGCAGGCTAGTCGAGTAAAAACACGTGCGAGAGGATGCTCCCCGCAGGCTAGTAGAGTAAAAACACGTGCGAGAGGATGCATCCCGCAGGTTACTCGTTTAAAAACACGTGCGAGAGGATGCATCCCGCAGGCTAGTCGAGTAAAAACACGTGCGAGAGGATGCATCCCGCAGGCTAGTCGAGTAAAAACACGTGCGAGAGGATGCATCCCGCAGGCTAGTCGAGTAAAAACACGTGCGAGAGGATGCATCCCGCAGGCTAGTCGAGTAAAAACACGTGCGAGAGGATGCATCCCGCAGGCTAGTCGAGTGAAGAACACGTGCCAGAGGATGCGTCCCGCAGGCTAGTCGAGTAAAAACACGTGCGAGAGGATGCATCCCGCAGGCTAGTCGAGTAAAAACACGTGCGAGAGGATGCACCCCGCAGGCTAGTCGAGTAAAAACACGTGCGAGAGGATGCATCCCGCAGGCTACTCGAGTAAAAACACGTGCGAGAGGATGCATACCGCAGGCTAGTCGAGTAAAAACACGTGCGAAAGGATGCATCCCGCAGGCTAATCGAGTAAAAACACGTGCGAGAGGATGCACCCCGCAGGCTAGTCGAGTAAAAACACGTGCGAGAGGATGCATCCCGCAGGCTACTCGAGTAAAAACACGTGCGAGAGGATGCATCCCGCAGGCTAGTCGAGTAAAAACACGTGCGAGAGGATGAATCCCGCAGGCTAGACGAGTAAAAACACGTGCAAGAGGATGCACCCCGCAGGCTAGTCGAGTAAAAACACGTGCGAGAGGATGTATCCCGCAGGCTAGTCGAGTAAAAACACGTGCGAGAGGATGCATCCCGCAGGTTAGTCGAGTAAAATCACGTGCGAGAGGATGCATCCCGCAGGCTAGTCGAATAAAAACACGTGCGAGAGGATGCATCCCGCATGCTAGTCGAGTAAAAACACGTGCGAGAGGATGCATCCCGCAGGCTAGTCGAGTAAAAACACGTGCGATACGATGCATCCCGCAGGCTAGTCGAGTAAAAACACGTGCGAGAGGATGCATCCCGCAGGCTAGTCGAGTAAAAACACGTGCGAGAGGATGCATCCCGCAGGCTAGTCGAGTAAAAACACGTGCGAGAGGATGCACCCCGCAGGCTAGTCGAGTAAAAACACGTGCGAGAGGATGCATCCCGCAGACTACTCGAGTAAAAACACGTGAAAGAGGATGCATCCCGCAGGCTGGTCGAGTAAAAACACGTGCGAGAGGATGCATCCCGCAGGCTAGTCGAGTAAAAACACGTGCGAGAGGATGCATCCCGCAGGCTAGTCGAGTAAAAACACGTGCGAGAGGATGCATCCCGCAGGCTACTCGAGTAAAAACACGTGCGAGAGGATGCATCCCGCAGGCTAGTCGAGTAAAAACACGTGCGAGAGGATGCATCCCGCAGGCTAGTCGAGTAAAAACACGTGCGAGAGGATGCACCCCGCAGGCTAGTCAAGTAAAAACACTTGCGAGAGGATGTATCCCGCAGGCTAGTCGAATAAAAACACGTGCGAGAGGATGCATCCCGCAGGCTAGTCGAGTAAAAACACGTGCGAGAGGATGCATCCCGCAGGCTAGTCGAGTAAAAACACGTGCGAGAGGATGCTTCCCGCAGGCTAGTCGAGTAAAAACACGTGCGAGAGGATGCATCCCGCAGGCTAGTCGAGTAAAAACACGTGCGAGAGGTTGCATCCCGCAGGCTAGTCGAGTAAAAACACGTGCGAGAGGATGCACCCCGCAGGCTAGTCGAGTAAAAACACGTGCGAGAGGATGCATCCCGCAGGCTACTCGAGTAAAAACACGTGCGAGAGGATGCATCCCGCAGGCTAGTCGAGTAAAATCACGTGCGAGAGGATGCATCGCGCAGGCTAGTCGAATAAAAACACGTGCGAGAGGACGCATCCCGCAGGCTAGTCGAGTAAAAACACGTGCGAGAGGATGCATCCCGCAGGCTAGTCGAGTAAAAACACGTGCGAGAGGATGCACCCCGCAGGCTAGTAGAGTAAAAACACGTGCGAGAGGATGCATCCCGCAGGTTACTCGAGTAAAAACACGTGCGAGAGGATGCATCCCGCAGGCTAGTCGAGTAAAAACACGTGCGAGAGGATGCATCCCGCAGGCTAGTCGAGTAAAAACACGTGCGAGAGGATGCATCCCGCAGGCTAGTCGAGTAAAAACACGTGCGAGAGGATGCATCCCGCAGGCTAGTCGAGTGAAGAACACGTGCCAGAGGATGCATCCCGCAGGCTAGTCGAGTAAAAACACGTGCGACAGGATGCATCCCGCAGGCTAGTCGGGCAAAATCACGTGCGAGAGGATGCATCCCGCAGGCTAGTCGTGTAAAAACACGTGCGAGAGGATGCATCCCGCAGGCTAGTCGAGCAAAAACACGTGCGAGAGGATGCATCCCGCAGGCTAGTCGAGTAAAAACACGTGCGAGAGGATGCACCCCGCAGGCTAGTCGAGTAAAAACACGTGCGAGAGGATGCATCCCGCAGGCTACTCGAGTAAAAACACGTGCGAGAGGATGCATCCCGCAGGCTAGTCGAGTAAAAACACGTGCGAGAGGATGCATCCCGCAGGCTAGTCGAGTAAAAACACGTGCGAGAGGATGCACCCCGCAGGATAGTCGAGTAAAAACACTTGCGAGAGGATGTATCCCGCAGGCTAGTCGAATAAAAACACGTGCGAGAGGATGCATCCCGCAGGCTAGTCGGGCAAAATCACGTGCGAGAGGATGCATCCCGCAGGCTAGTCGTGTAAAAACACGTGCGAGAGGATGCATCCCGCAGGCTAGTCGAGCAAAAACACGTGCGAGAGGATGCATCCCGCAGGCTAGTCGAGTAAAAACACGTGCGAGAGGATGCACCCCGCAGGCTAGTCGAGTAAAAACACGTGCGAGAGGATGCATCCCGCAGGCTAGTCGAGTAAAATCACGTGCGAGAGGATGCATCCCGCAGGCTAGTCGAATAAAAACACGTGCGAGAGGATGCATCCCGCAGGCTAGTCGAGTAAAAACACGTGCGAGAGGATGCATCCCGCAGGCTAGTCGAGTAAAAACACGTGCGAGAGGATGCTCCCCGCAGGCTAGTAGAGTAAAAACACGTGGGAGAGGATGCATCCCGCAGGCTAGTCGAGTAAAATCACGTGCGAGAGGATGCATCCCGCAGGCTAGTCGAGTAAAAACACGTGCGAGAGGATGCATCCCGCAGGCTAGTCGAGTGAAGAACACGTGCCAGAGGATGCGTCCCGCAGGCTAGTCGAGTAAAAACACGTGCGAGAGGATGCATCCCGCAGGCTAGTCGAGTAAAAACACGTGCGAGAGGATGCACCCCGCAGGCTAGTCGAGTAAAAACACGTGCGAGAGGATGCATCCCGCAGGCTACTCGAGTAAAAACACGTGCGAGAGGATGCATACCGCAGGCTAGTCGAGTAAAAACACGTGCGAAAGGATGCATCCCGCAGGCTAATCGAGTAAAAACACGTGCGAGAGGATGCACCCGCAGGCTAGTCGAGTAAAAACACGTGCGAGAGGATGCATCCCGCAGGCTACTCGAGTAAAAACACGTGCGAGAGGATGCATCCCGCAGGCTAGTCGAGTAAAAACACGTGCGAGAGGATGAATCCCGCAGGCTAGTCGAGTAAAAACACGTGCAAGAGGATGCACCCCGCAGGCTAGTCGAGTAAAAACACGTGCGAGAGGATGTATCCCGCAGGCTAGTCGCGTAAAAACACGTGCGAGAGGATGCATCACGCAGGTTAGTCGAGTAAAATCACGTGCGAGAGGATGCATCCCGCAGGCTAGTCGAATAAAAACACGTGCGAGAGGATGCATCCCGCATGCTAGTCGAGTAAAAACACGTGCGAGAGGATGCATCCCGCAGGCTAGTCGAGTAAAAACACGTGCGATACGATGCATCCCGCAGGCTAGTCGAGTAAAAACACGTGCGAGAGGATGCATCCCGCAGGCTAGTCGAGTAAAAACACGTGCGAGAGGATGCATCCCGCAGGCTAGTCGAGTAAAAACACGTGCGAGAGGATGCACCTCGCAGGCTAGTCGAGTAAAAACACGTGCGAGAGGATGCATCCCGCAGACTACTCGAGTAAAAACACGTGAAAGAGGATGCATCCCGCAGGCTAGTCGAGTAAAAACACGTGCGAGAGGATGCATCCCGCAGGCTAGTCGAGTAAAAACACGTGCGAGAGGATGCATCCCGCAGGCTAGTCGAGTAAAAACACGTGCGAGAGGATGCATCCCGCAGGCTACTCGAGTAAAAACACGTGCGAGAGGATGCATCCCGCAGGCTAGTCGAGTAAAAACACGTGCGAGAGGATGCATCCCGCAGGCTAGTCGAGTAAAAACACGTGCGAGAGGATGCACCCCGCAGGCTAGTCAAGTAAAAACACTTGCGAGAGGATGTATCCCGCAGGCTAGTCGAATAAAAACACGTGCGAGAGGATGCATCCCGCAGGCTAGTCGAGTAAAAACACGTGCGAGAGGATGCATCCCGCAGGCTAGTCGAGTAAAAACACGTGCGAGAGGATGCTTCCCGCAGGCTAGTCGAGTAAAAACACGTGCGAGAGGATTCATCCCGCAGGCTAGTCGAGTAAAAACACGTGCGAGAGGATGCATCCCGCAGGCTAGTCGAGTAAAAACACGTGCGAGAGGCTGCATCCCGCAGGCTAGTCGAGTAAAAACACGTGCGAGAGGATGCACCCCGCAGGCTAGTCAAGTAAAAACACTTGCGAGAGGATGCATCCCGCAGGCTAGTCGAGTAAAAACACGTGCGAGAGGATGCATCCCGCAGGCTAGTCGAGTAAAAACACGTGCGAGAGGATGCACCCCGCAGGCTAGTCAAGTAAAAACACTTGCGAGGGGATGTATCCCGCAGGCTAGTCGAATAAAAACACGTGCGAGAGGATGCATCCCGCAGGCTAGTCGAGTAAAAACACGTGCGAGAGGATGCATCCCGCAGGCTAGTCGAATAAAAACACGTGCGAGAGGATGCTTCCCGCAGGCTAGTCGAGTAAAAACACGTGCGAGAGGATTCATCCCGCAGGCTAGTCGAGTAAAAACACGTGCGAGAGGATGCATCCCGCAGGCTAGTCGAGTAAAAACACGTGCGAGAGGCTGCATCCCGCAGGCTAGTCGAGTAAAAACACGTGCGAGAGGATGCACCCCGCAGGCTAGTCAAGTAAAAACACTTGCGAGAGGATGCATCCCGCAGGCTAGTCGAGTAAAAACACGTGCGAGAGGATGCATCCCGCAGGCTAGTCGAGTAAAAACACGTGCGAGAGGATGCATCCCGCAGGCTAGTCGAGTAAAAACACTTGCGAGAGGATGCATCCCGCAGGCTAGTCGAGTGAAGAACACGTGCCAGAGGATGCATCCCGCAGGCTAGTCGAGTAAAAACACGTGCGAGAGGATGCATCCCGCAGGCTAGTCGGGCAAAATCACGTGCGAGAGGATGCATCCCGCAGGCTAGTCGTGTAAAAACACGTGCGAGAGGATGCATCCCGCAGGCTAGTCGAGTAAAAACACGTGCGAGAGGTTGCATCCCGCAGGCTAGTCGAGTAAAAACACGTGCGAGAGGATGCACCCCGCAGGCCAGTCGAGTAAAAACACGTGCGAGAGGATGCATCCCGCAGGCTACTCGAGTAAAAACACGTGCGAGAGGATGCATCCCGCAGGCTAGTCGAGTAAAATCACGTGCGAGAGGATGCATCCCGCAGGCTAGTCGAATAAAAACACGTGCGAGAGGATGCATCCCGCAGGCTAGTCGAGTAAAAACACGTGCGAGAGGATGCATCCCGCAGGCTAGTCGAGTAAAAACACGTGCGAGAGGATGCTCCCCGCAGGCTAGTAGAGTAAAAACACGTGGGAGAGGATGCATCCCGCAGGTTACTCGTTTAAAAACACGTGCGAGAGGATGCATCCCGCAGGCTAGTCGAGTAAAAACACGTGCGAGAGGATGCATCCCGCAGGCTAGTCGAGTAAAAACACGTGCGAGAGGATGCATCCCGCAGGCTAGTCGAGTAAAAACACGTGCGAGAGGATGCATCCCGCAGGCTAGTCGAGTAAAAACACGTGCGAGAGGATGCATCCCGCAGGCTAGTCGAGTAAAAACACGTGCGAGAGGATGCATCCCGCAGGCTAGTCGAGTGAAGAACACGTGCCAGAGGATGCGTCCCGCAGGCTAGTCGAGTAAAAACACGTGCGAGAGGATGCATCCCGCAGGCTAGTCGAGTAAAAACACGTGCGAGAGGATGCACCCCGCAGGCTAGTCGAGTAAAAACACGTGCGAGAGGATGCATCCCGCAGGCTACTCGAGTAAAAACACGTGCGAGAGGATGCATACCGCAGGCTAGTCGAGTAAAAACACGTGCGAAAGGATGCATCCCGCAGGCTAATCGAGTAAAAACACGTGCGAGAGGATGCACCCCGCAGGCTAGTCGAGTAAAAACACGTGCGAGAGGATGCATCCCGCAGGCTACTCGAGTAAAAACACGTGCGAGAGGATGCATCCCGCAGGCTAGTCGAGTAAAAACACGTGCGAGAGGATGAATCCCGCAGGCTAGTCGAGTAAAAACACGTGCAAGAGGATGCACCCCGCAGGCTAGTCGAGTAAAAACACGTGCGAGAGGATGTATCCCGCAGGCTAGTCGCGTAAAAACACGTGCGAGAGGATGCATCACGCAGGTTAGTCGAGTAAAATCACGTGCGAGAGGATGCATCCCGCAGGCTAGTCGAATAAAAACACGTGCGAGAGGATGCATCCCGCATGCTAGTCGAGTAAAAACACGTGCGAGAGGATGCATCCCGCAGGCTAGTCGAGTAAAAACACGTGCGATACGATGCATCCCGCAGGCTAGTCGAGTAAAAACACGTGCGAGAGGATGCATCCCGCAGGCTAGTCGAGTAAAAACACGTGCGAGAGGATGCATCCCGCAGGCTAGTCGAGTAAAAACACGTGCGAGAGGATGCACCTCGCAGGCTAGTCGAGTAAAAACACGTGCGAGAGGATGCATCCCGCAGACTACTCGAGTAAAAACACGTGAAAGAGGATGCATCCCGCAGGCTAGTCGAGTAAAAACACGTGCGAGAGGATGCATCCCGCAGGCTAGTCGAGTAAAAACACGTGCGAGAGGATGCATCCCGCAGGCTAGTCGAGTAAAAACACGTGCGAGAGGATGCATCCCGCAGGCTACTCGAGTAAAAACACGTGCGAGAGGATGCATCCCGCAGGCTAGTCGAGTAAAAACACGTGCGAGAGGATGCATCCCGCAGGCTAGTCGAGTAAAAACACGTGCGAGAGGATGCACCCCGCAGGCTAGTCAAGTAAAAACACTTGCGAGGGGATGTATCCCGCAGGCTAGTCGAATAAAAACACGTGCGAGAGGATGCATCCCGCAGGCTAGTCGAGTAAAAACACGTGCGAGAGGATGCATCCCGCAGGCTAGTCGAGTAAAAACACGTGCGAGAGGATGCTTCCCGCAGGCTAGTCGAGTAAAAACACGTGCGAGAGGATTCATCCCGCAGGCTAGTCGAGTAAAAACACGTGCGAGAGGATGCATCCCGCAGGCTAGTCGAGTAAAAACACGTGCGAGAGGTTGCATCCCGCAGGCTAGTCGAGTAAAAACACGTGCGAGAGGATGCACCCCGCAGGCTAGTCGAGTAAAGACACGTGCGAGAGGATGCATCCCGCAGGCTACTCGAGTAAAAACACGTGCTAGAGGATGCATCCCGCAGGCTAGTCGAGTAAAATCACGTGCGAGAGGATGCATCGCGCAGGCTAGTCGAATAAAAACACGTGCGAGAGGACGCATCCCGCAGGCTAGTCGAGTAAAAACACGTGCGAGAGGATGCATCCCGCAGGCTAGTCGGGCAAAATCACGTGCGAGAGGATGCATCCCGCAGGCTAGTCGTGTAAAAACACGTGCGAGAGGATGCATCCCGCAGGCTAGTCGAGCAAAAACACGTGCGAGAGGATGCATCCCGCAGGCTAGTCGAGTAAAAACACGTGCGAGAGGATGCACCCCGCAGGCTAGTCGAGTAAAAACACGTGCGAGAGGATGCATCCCGCAGGCTAGTCGAGTAAAATCACGTGCGAGAGGATGCATCCCGCAGGCTAGTCGAATAAAAACACGTGCGAGAGGATGCATCCCGCAGGCTAGTCGAGTAAAAACACGTGCGAGAGGATGCATCCCGCAGGCTAGTCGAGTAAAAACACGTGCGAGAGGATGCTCCCCGCAGGCTAGTAGAGTAAAAACACGTGGGAGAGGATGCATCCCGCAGGTTACTCGTTTAAAAACACGTGCGAGAGGATGCATCCCGCAGGCTAGTCGAGTAAAAACACGTGCGAGAGGATGCATCCCGCAGGCTAGTCGAGTAAAAACACGTGCGAGAGGATGCATCCCGCAGGCTAGTCGAGTAAAAACACGTGCGAGAGGATGCATCCCGCAGGCTAGTCGAGTAAAAACACGTGCGAGAGGATGCATCCCGCAGGCTAGTCGAGTAAAAACACGTGCGAGAGGATGCATCCCGCAGGCTAGTCGAGTGAAGAACACGTGCCAGAGGATGCGTCCCGCAGGCTAGTCGAGTAAAAACACGTGCGAGAGGATGCATCCCGCAGGCTAGTCGAGTAAAAACACGTGCGAGAGGATGCACCCCGCAGGCTAGTCGAGTAAAAACACGTGCGAGAGGATGCATCCCGCAGGCTACTCGAGTAAAAACACGTGCGAGAGGATGCATACCGCAGGCTAGTCGAGTAAAAACACGTGCGAAAGGATGCATCCCGCAGGCTAATCGAGTAAAAACACGTGCGAGAGGATGCACCCCGCAGGCTAGTCGAGTAAAAACACGTGCGAGAGGATGCATCCCGCAGGCTAGTCGAGTAAAAACACGTGCGAGAGGATGCATCCCGCAGGCTAGTCGAGTAAAAACACGTGCGAGAGGTTGCATCCCGCAGGCTAGTCGAGTAAAAACACGTGCGAGAGGATGCATCCCGCAGGCTAGTCGAGTAAAAACACGTGCGAGAGGATGCACCCCGCAGGCTAGTAGAGTAAAAACACGTGCGAGAGGATGCATCCCGCAGGTTACTCGAGTAAAAACACGTGCGAGAGGATGCATCCCGCAGGCTAGTCGAGTAAAAACACGTGCGAGAGGATGCATCCCGCAGGCTAGTCAAGTGAAGAACACGTGCCAGAGAATGCGTCCCGCAGGCTAGTCGAGCAAAAACAGGTGCGAGAGGATGCATCCCGCAGGCTAGTCGAGCAAAAACACGTGCGAGATGATGCATCCCGCAGGCTAGTCGAGTAAAAACACGTGCGAGAGGATGCATCCCGCAGGCTAGTCGAGTAAAAACACGTGCGAGAGGATGCATCCCGCAGGCTAGTCGAGTAAAAACACGTGCGAGAGGATGCATCCCGCAGGCTAGTCGAGTAAAAACACGTGCGAGAGGATGCATCCCGCAGGCTAGTCGAGTAAAAACACGTGCGAGAGGATGCACCCCGCAGGCTAGTCGAGTAAAAACACGTGCGAGAGGATGCATCCCGCAGACTACTCGAGTAAAAACACGTGCGAGAGGATGCATCCCGCAGGCTAGTCGAGTAAAAACACGTGCGAGAGGATACATCCCGCAGGCTAGTCGAGTAAAAACACGTGCGAGAGGATGCATCCCGCAGGCTAGTCGAGTAAAAACACGTGCGAGAGGATGCATCCCGCAGGCTAGTCGAGTAAAAACACGTGCGAGAGGATGCATCCCGCAGGCTAGTCGAGTAAAAACACGTGCGAGAGGATGCATCCCGCAGGCTAGTCGAGTAAAAACACGTGCGAGAGGATGCACCCCGCAGGCTAGTCGAGTAAAAACACGTGCGAGAGGATGCATCCCGCAGACTACTCGAGTAAAAACACGTGCGAGAGGATGCATCCCGCAGGCTAGTCGAGTAAAAACACGTGCGAGAGGATACATCCCGCAGGCTAGTCGAGTAAAAACACGTGCGAGAGGATGCATCCCGCAGGCTAGTCGAGTAAATACACGTGCGAGAGGATGCATCCCGCAGGCTAGTCGAGTAAAAACACGTGCGAGAGGATGCATCCCGCAGGCTACTCGAGTAAAAACACGTGCGAGAGGATGCATCGCGCAGGCTAGTCGAATAAAAACACGTGCGAGAGGACGCATCCCGCAGGCTAGTCGAGTAAAAACACGTGCGAGAGGATGCATCCCGCAGGCTAGTCGAGTAAAAACACGTGCGAGAGGATGCACCCCGCAGGCTAGTAGAGTAAAAACACGTGCGAGAGGATGCATCCCGCAGGTTACTCGAGTAAAAACACGTGCGAGAGGATGCATCCCGCAGGCTAGTCGAGTAAAAACACGTGCGAGAGGATGCATCCCGCAGGCTAGTCGAGTAAAAACACGTGCGAGAGGATGCATCCCGCAGGCTAGTCGAGTAAAAACACGTGCGAGAGGATGCATCCCGCAGGCTAGTCGAGTGAAGAACACGTGCCAGAGGATGCATCCCGCAGGCTAGTCGAGTAAAAACACGTGCGAGAGGATGCATCCCGCAGGCTAGTCGGGCAAAATCACGTGCGAGAGGATGCATCCCGCAGGCTAGTCGTGTAAAAACACGTGCGAGAGGATGCATCCCGCAGGCTAGTCGAGCAAAAACACGTGCGAGAGGATGCATCCCGCAGGCTAGTCGAGTAAAAACACGTGCGAGAGGATGCACCCCGCAGGCTAGTCGAGTAAAAACACGTGCGAGAGGATGCATCCCGCAGGCTACTCGAGTAAAAACACGTGCGAGAGGATGCATCCCGCAGGCTAGTCGAGTAAAAACACGTGCGAGAGGATGCATCCCGCAGGCTAGTCGAGTAAAAACACGTGCGAGAGGATGCACCCCGCAGGATAGTCGAGTAAAAACACTTGCGAGAGGATGTATCCCGCAGGCTAGTCGAATAAAAACACGTGCGAGAGGATGCATCCCGCAGGCTAGTCGAGTAAAAACACGTGCGAGAGGATGCATCCCGCAGGCTAGTCGAGTAAAAACACGTGCGAGAGGATGCATCCCGCAGGCTAGTCGAGTAAAAACACGTGCGAGAGGATGCATCCCGCAGGCTAGTCGAGTAAAAACACGTGCGAGAGGATGCACCCCGCAGGCTAGTCGAGTAAAAACACGTGCGAGAGGATGCATCCCGCAGACTACTCGAGTAAAAACACGTGCGAGAGGATGCATCCCGCAGGCTAGTCGAGTAAAAACACGTGCGAGAGGATGCATCCCGCAGGCTAGTCGAGTAAAAACACGTGCGAGAGGATGCATCCCGCAGGCTAGTCGAGTAAAAACACGTGCGAGAGGATGCATCCCGCAGGCTACTCGAGTAAAAACACGTGCGAGAGGATGCATCCCGCAGGCTAGTCGAGTAAAAACACGTGCGAGAGGATGCATCCCGCAGGCTAGTCGAGTAAAAACACGTGCGAGAGGATGCACCCCGCAGGCTAGTCAAGTAAAAACACTTGCGAGAGGATGTATCCCGCAGGCTAGTCGAATAAAAACACGTGCGAGAGGATGCATCCCGCAGGCTAGTCGAGTAAAAACACGTGCGAGAGGATGCATCCCGCAGGCTAGTCGAGTAAAAACACGTGCGAGAGGATGCTTCCCGCAGGCTAGTCGAGTAAAAACACGTGCGAGAGGATGCATCCCGCAGGCTAGTCGAGTAAAAACACGTGCGAGAGGATGCATCCCGCAGGCTAGTCGAGTAAAAACACGTGCGAGAGGTTGCATCCCGCAGGCTAGTCGAGTAAAAACACGTGCGAGAGGATGCATCCCGCAGGCTAGTCGAGTAAAAACACGTGCGAGAGGATGCATCCCGCAGGCTAGTCGAGTAAAAACACGTGCGAGAGGATGCTTCCCGCAGGCTAGTCGAGTAAAAACACGTGCGAGAGGATGCATCCCGCAGGCTAGTCGAGTAAAAACACGTGCGAGAGGATGCATCCCGCAGGCTAGTCGAGTAAAATCACGTGCGAGAGGATGCATCCCGCAGGCTACTCGAGTAAAAACACGTGCGAGAGGATGCATCCCGCAGGCTAGTCGAGTAAAATCACGTGCGAGAGGATGCATCGCGCAGGCTAGTCGAATAAAAACACGTGCGAGAGGATGCATTCCGCAGGCTAGTCGAGTAAAAACACGTGCGAGAGGATGCATCCCGCAGGCTAGTCGAGTAAAAACACGTGCGAGAGGATGCACCCCGCAGGCTAGTAGAGTAAAAACACGTGCGAGAGGATGCATCCCGCAGGTTACTCGAGTAAAAACACGTGCGAGAGGATGCATCCCGCAGGCTAGTCGAGTAAAAACACGTGCGAGAGGATGCATCCCGCAGGCTAGTCGAGTAAAAACACGTGCGAGAGGATGCATCCCGCAGGCTAGTCGAGTAAAAACACGTGCGAGAGGATGCATCCCGCAGGCTAGTCGAGTGAAGAACACGTGCCAGAGGATGCATCCCGCAGGCTAGTCGAGTAAAAACACGTGCGAGAGGATGCATCCCGCAGGCTAGTCGGGCAAAATCACGTGCGAGAGGATGCATCCCGCAGGCTAGTCGTGTAAAAACACGTGCGAGAGGATGCATCCCGCAGGCTAGTCGAGCAAAAACACGTGCGAGAGGATGCATCCCGCAGGCTAGTCGAGTAAAAACACGTGCGAGAGGATGCACCCCGCAGGCTAGTCGAGTAAAAACACGTGCGAGAGGATGCATCCCGCAGGCTAGTCGAGTAAAAACACGTGCGAGAGGATGCACCCCGCAGGCTAGTCGAGTAAAAACACTTGCGAGAGGATGTATCCCGCAGGCTAGTCGAATAAAAACACGTGCGAGAGGATGCATCCCGCAGGCTAGTCGAGTAAAAACACGTGCGAGAGGATGCATCCCGCAGGCTAGTCGAGTAAAAACACGTGCGAGAGGATGCTTCCCGCAGGCTAGTCGAGTAAAAACACGTGCGAGAGGATGCATCCCGCAGGCTAGTCGAGTAAAAACACGTGCGAGAGGATGCATCCCGCAGGCTAGTCGAGTAAAAACACGTGCGAGAGGTTGCATCCCGCAGGCTAGTCGAGTAAAAACACGTGCGAGAGGATGCACCCCGCAGGCCAGTCGAGTAAAAACACGTGCGAGAGGATGCATCCCGCAGGCTACTCGAGTAAAAACACGTGCGAGAGGATGCATCCCGCAGGCTAGTCGAGTAAAATCACGTGCGAGAGGATGCATCCCGCAGGCTAGTCGAATAAAAACACGTGCGAGAGGATGCATCCCGCAGGCTAGTCGAGTAAAAACACGTGCGAGAGGATGCATCCCGCAGGCTAGTCGAGTAAAAACACGTGCGAGAGGATGCTCCCCGCAGGCTAGTAGAGTAAAAACACGTGCGAGAGGATGCATCCCGCAGGTTACTCGTTTAAAAACACGTGCGAGAGGATGCATCCCGCAGGCTAGTCGAGTAAAAACACGTGCGAGAGGATGCATCCCGCAGGCTAGTCGAGTAAAAACACGTGCGAGAGGATGCATCCCGCAGGCTAGTCGAGTAAAAACACGTGCGAGAGGATGCATCCCGCAGGCTAGTCGAGTAAAAACACGTGCGAGAGGATGCATCCCGCAGGCTAGTCGAGTGAAGAACACGTGCCAGAGGATGCGTCCCGCAGGCTAGTCGAGTAAAAACACGTGCGAGAGGATGCATCCCGCAGGCTAGTCGAGTAAAAACACGTGCGAGAGGATGCACCCCGCAGGCTAGTCGAGTAAAAACACGTGCGAGAGGATGCATCCCGCAGGCTACTCGAGTAAAAACACGTGCGAGAGGATGCATACCGCAGGCTAGTCGAGTAAAAACACGTGCGAAAGGATGCATCCCGCAGGCTAATCGAGTAAAAACACGTGCGAGAGGATGCACCCCGCAGGCTAGTCGAGTAAAAACACGTGCGAGAGGATGCATCCCGCAGGCTACTCGAGTAAAAACACGTGCGAGAGGATGCATCCCGCAGGCTAGTCGAGTAAAAACACGTGCGAGAGGATGAATCCCGCAGGCTAGACGAGTAAAAACACGTGCAAGAGGATGCACCCCGCAGGCTAGTCGAGTAAAAACACGTGCGAGAGGATGTATCCCGCAGGCTAGTCGAGTAAAAACACGTGCGAGAGGATGCATCCCGCAGGTTAGTCGAGTAAAATCACGTGCGAGAGGATGCATCCCGCAGGCTAGTCGAATAAAAACACGTGCGAGAGGATGCATCCCGCATGCTAGTCGAGTAAAAACACGTGCGAGAGGATGCATCCCGCAGGCTAGTCGAGTAAAAACACGTGCGATACGATGCATCCCGCAGGCTAGTCGAGTAAAAACACGTGCGAGAGGATGCATCCCGCAGGCTAGTCGAGTAAAAACACGTGCGAGAGGATGCATCCCGCAGGCTAGTCGAGTAAAAACACGTGCGAGAGGATGCACCCCGCAGGCTAGTCGAGTAAAAACACGTGCGAGAGGATGCATCCCGCAGACTACTCGAGTAAAAACACGTGAAAGAGGATGCATCCCGCAGGCTGGTCGAGTAAAAACACGTGCGAGAGGATGCATCCCGCAGGCTAGTCGAGTAAAAACACGTGCGAGAGGATGCATCCCGCAGGCTAGTCGAGTAAAAACACGTGCGAGAGGATGCATCCCGCAGGCTACTCGAGTAAAAACACGTGCGAGAGGATGCATCCCGCAGGCTAGTCGAGTAAAAACACGTGCGAGAGGATGCATCCCGCAGGCTAGTCGAGTAAAAACACGTGCGAGAGGATGCACCCCGCAGGCTAGTCAAGTAAAAACACTTGCGAGAGGATGTATCCCGCAGGCTAGTCGAATAAAAACACGTGCGAGAGGATGCATCCCGCAGGCTAGTCGAGTAAAAACACGTGCGAGAGGATGCATCCCGCAGGCTAGTCGAGTAAAAACACGTGCGAGAGGATGCTTCCCGCAGGCTAGTCGAGTAAAAACACGTGCGAGAGGATGCATCCCGCAGGCTAGTCGAGTAAAAACACGTGCGAGAGGTTGCATCCCGCAGGCTAGTCGAGTAAAAACACGTGCGAGAGGATGCACCCCGCAGGCTAGTCGAGTAAAAACACGTGCGAGAGGATGCATCCCGCAGGCTACTCGAGTAAAAACACGTGCGAGAGGATGCATCCCGCAGGCTAGTCGAGTAAAATCACGTGCGAGAGGATGCATCGCGCAGGCTAGTCGAATAAAAACACGTGCGAGAGGACGCATCCCGCAGGCTAGTCGAGTAAAAACACGTGCGAGAGGATGCATCCCGCAGGCTAGTCGAGTAAAAACACGTGCGAGAGGATGCACCCCGCAGGCTAGTAGAGTAAAAACACGTGCGAGAGGATGCATCCCGCAGGTTACTCGAGTAAAAACACGTGCGAGAGGATGCATCCCGCAGGCTAGTCGAGTAAAAACACGTGCGAGAGGATGCATCCCGCAGGCTAGTCGAGTAAAAACACGTGCGAGAGGATGCATCCCGCAGGCTAGTCGAGTAAAAACACGTGCGAGAGGATGCATCCCGCAGGCTAGTCGAGTGAAGAACACGTGCCAGAGGATGCATCCCGCAGGCTAGTCGAGTAAAAACACGTGCGACAGGATGCATCCCGCAGGCTAGTCGGGCAAAATCACGTGCGAGAGGATGCATCCCGCAGGCTAGTCGTGTAAAAACACGTGCGAGAGGATGCATCCCGCAGGCTAGTCGAGCAAAAACACGTGCGAGAGGATGCATCCCGCAGGCTAGTCGAGTAAAAACACGTGCGAGAGGATGCACCCCGCAGGCTAGTCGAGTAAAAACACGTGCGAGAGGATGCATCCCGCAGGCTACTCGAGTAAAAACACGTGCGAGAGGATGCATCCCGCAGGCTAGTCGAGTAAAAACACGTGCGAGAGGATGCATCCCGCAGGCTAGTCGAGTAAAAACACGTGCGAGAGGATGCACCCCGCAGGATAGTCGAGTAAAAACACTTGCGAGAGGATGTATCCCGCAGGCTAGTCGAATAAAAACACGTGCGAGAGGATGCATCCCGCAGGCTAGTCGAGTAAAAACACGTGCGAGAGGATGCATCCCGCAGGCTAGTCGAGTAAAAACACGTGCGAGAGGATGCATCCCGCAGGCTAGTCGAGTAAAAACACGTGCGAGAGGATGCATCCCGCAGGTTAGTCGAGTAAAAACACGTGCGAGAGGATGCACCCCGCAGGCTAGTCGAGTAAAAACACGTGCGAGAGGATGCATCCCGCAGACTACTCGAGGTAAAAACACGTGCGAGAGGATGCATCCCGCAGGCTAGTCGAGTAAAAACACGTGCGAGAGGATGCATCCCGCAGGCTAGTCGAGTAAAAACACGTGCGAGAGGATGCATCCCGCAGGCTAGTCGAGTAAAAACACGTGCGAGAGGATGCATCCCGCAGGCTACTCGAGTAAAAACACGTGCGAGAGGATGCATCCCGCAGGCTAGTCGAATAAAAACACGTGCGAGAGGATGCATCCCGCAGGCTAGTCGAGTAAAAACACGTGCGAGAGGATGCATCCCGCAGGCTAGTCGAGTAAAAACACGTGCGAGAGGATGCTTCCCGCAGGCTAGTCGAGTAAAAACACGTGCGAGAGGATGCATCCCGCAGGCTAGTCGAGTAAAAACACGTGCGAGAGGATGCATCCCGCAGGCTAGTCGAGTAAAAACACGTGCGAGAGGTTGCATCCCGCAGGCTAGTCGAGTAAAAAGACGTGCGAGAGGATGCACCCCGCAGGCTAGTCGAGTAAAAACACGTGCGAGAGGATGCATCCCGCAGGCTACTCGAGTAAAAACACGTGCGAGAGGATGCATCCCGCAGGCTAGTCGAGTAAAATCACGTGCGAGAGGATGCATCGCGCAGGCTAGTCGAATAAAAACACGTGCGAGAGGATGCATCCCGCAGGCTAGTCGAGTAAAAACACGTGCGAGAGGATGCATCCCGCAGGCTAGTCGAGTAAAAACACGTGCGAGAGGATGCACCCCGCAGGCTAGTAGAGTAAAAACACGTGCGAGAGGATGCATCCCGCAGGTTACTCGAGTAAAAACACGTGCGAGAGGATGCATCCCGCAGGCTAGTCGAGTAAAAACACGTGCGAGAGGATGCATCCCGCAGGCTAGTCGAGTAAAAACACGTGCGAGAGGATGCATCCCGCAGGCTAGTCGAGTAAAAACACGTGCGAGAGGATGCATCCCGCAGGCTAGTCGAGTGAAGAACACGTGCCAGAGGATGCATCCCGCAGGCTAGTCGAGTAAAAACACGTGCGAGAGGATGCATCCCGCAGGCTAGTCGGGCAAAATCACGTGCGAGAGGATGCATCCCGCAGGCTAGTCGTGTAAAAACACGTGCGAGAGGATGCATCCCGCAGGCTAGTCGAGCAAAAACACGTGCGAGAGGATGCATCCCGCAGGCTAGTCGAGTAAAAACACGTGCGAGAGGATGCACCCCGCAGGCTAGTCGAGAAAAAACACGTGCGAGAGGATGCACCCCGCAGGCTAGTCGAGTAAAAACACGTGCGAGAGGATGCACCCCGCAGGCTAGTCGAGTAAAAACACGTGCGAGAGGATGCATCCCGCAGACTACTCGAGTAAAAACACGTGCGAGAGGATGCATCCCGCAGGTTACTCGAGTAAAAACACGTGCGAGAGGATGCATCCCGCAGGCTAGTCGAGTAAAAACACGTGCGAGAGGATGCATCCCGCTGGCTAGTCGAGTAAAAACACGTGCGAGAGGATGCATCCCGCAGGCTAGTCGAGTAAAAACACGTGCGAGAGGATGCATCCCGCAGGCTAGTCGAGTAAAAACACGTGCGAGAGGATGCATCCCGCAGGCTAGTCGAGTAAAAACACGTGCGAGAGGATGCACCCCGCAGGCTAGTCGAGTAAAAACACGTGCGAGAGGATGCACCCCGCAGGCTAGTCGAGTAAAAACACGTGCGAGAGGATGCATCCCGCAGGCTACTCGAGTAAAAACACGTGCGAGAGGATGCATCCCGCAGGCTAGTCGAGTAAAATCACGTGCGAGAGGATGCATCGCGCAGGCTAGTCGAATAAAAACACGTGCGAGAGGACGCATCCCGCAGGCTAGTCGAGTAAAAACACGTGCGAGAGGATGCATCCCGCAGGCTAGTCGAGTAAAAACACGTGCGAGAGGATGCACCCCGCAGGCTAGTAGAGTAAAAACACGTGCGAGAGGATGCATCCCGCAGGTTACTCGAGTAAAAACACGTGCGAGAGGATGCATCCCGCAGGCTAGTCGAGTAAAAACACGTGCGAGAGGATGCATCCCGCAGGCTAGTCGAGTAAAAACACGTGCGAGAGGATGAATCCCGCAGACTAGTCGAGTAAAAACACGTGCAAGAGGATGCACCCCGCAGGCTAGTCGAGTAAAAACACGTGCGAGAGGATGTATCCCGCAGGCTAGTCGAGTAAAAACACGTGCGAGAGGATGCTTCCCGCAGGCTAGTCGAGTAAAAACACGTGCGAGAGGATGCATCCCGCAGATTAGACGAGTAAAAACACGTGCGAGAGGATGCTTCCCGCAGGCTAGTCGAGTAAAAACACGTGCGAGAGGATGCATCCCGCAGGCTAGTCGAGTAAAAACACGTGCGAGAGGATGCACCCCGCAGGCTAGTAGAGTAAAAACACGTGCGAGAGGATGCATCCCGCAGGTTACTCGAGTAAAAACACGTGCGAGAGGATGCATCCCGCAGGCTAGTCGAGTAAAAACACGTGCGAGAGGATGCATCCCGCAGGCTAGTCGAGTAAAAACACGTGCGAGAGGATGCATCCCGCAGGCTAGTCGAGTAAAAACACGTGCGAGAGGATGCATCCCGCAGGCTAGTCGAGTGAAGAACACGTGCCAGAGGATGCATCCCGCAGGCTAGTCGAGTAAAAACACGTGCGAGAGGATGCATCCCGCAGGCTAGTCGGGCAAAATCACGTGCGAGAGGATGCATCCCGCAGGCTAGTCGTGTAAAAACACGTGCGAGAGGATGCATCCCGCAGGCTAGTCGAGCAAAAACACGTGCGAGAGGATGCATCCCGCAGGCTAGTCGAGTAAAAACACGTGCGAGAGGATGCACCCCGCAGGCTAGTCGAGAAAAAACACGTGCGAGAGGATGCACCCCGCAGGCTAGTCGAGTAAAAACACGTGCGAGAGGATGCACCCCGCAGGCTAGTCGAGTAAAAACACGTGCGAGAGGATGCATCCCGCAGACTACTCGAGTAAAAACACGTGCGAGAGGATGCATCCCGCAGGTTACTCGAGTAAAAACACGTGCGAGAGGATGCATCCCGCAGGCTAGTCGAGTAAAAACACGTGCGAGAGGATGCATCCCGCTGGCTAGTCGAGTAAAAACACGTGCGAGAGGATGCATCCCGCAGGCTAGTCGAGTAAAAACACGTGCGAGAGGATGCATCCCGCAGGCTAGTCGAGTAAAAACACGTGCGAGAGGATGCATCCCGCAGGCTAGTCGAGTAAAAACACGTGCGAGAGGATGCATCCCGCAGGCTAGTCGAGTAAAAACACGTGCGAGAGGATGCATCCCGCAGGCTACTCGAGTAAAAACACGTGC
Source organism: Lasioglossum baleicum (assembly GCF_051020765.1). NCBI lineage: Eukaryota > Metazoa > Arthropoda > Insecta > Hymenoptera > Halictidae > Lasioglossum > Lasioglossum baleicum. The sequence continues at coordinate 41,654 of NW_027470187.1, forward strand.
GAGAGGATGCATCCCGCAGGCTACTCGAGTAAAAACACGTGCGAGAGGATGCATCCCGCAGGCTAGTCGAGTAAAATCACGTGCGAGAGGATGCATCGCGCAGGCTAGTCGAATAAAAACACGTGCGAGAGGATGCATCCCGCAGGCTAGTCGAGTAAAAACACGTGCGAGAGGATGCATCCCGCAGGCTAGTCGAGTAAAAACACGTGCGAGAGGATGCACCCCGCAGGCTAGTAGAGTAAAAACACGTGCGAGAGGATGCATCCCGCAGGTTACTCGAGTAAAAACACGTGCGAGAGGATGCATCCCGCAGGCTAGTCGAGTAAAAACACGTGCGAGAGGATGCATCCCGCAGGCTAGTCGAGTAAAAACACGTGCGAGAGGATGCATCCCGCAGGCTAGTCGAGTAAAAACACGTGCGAGAGGATGCATCCCGCAGGCTAGTCGAGTGAAGAACACGTGCCAGAGGATGCATCCCGCAGGCTAGTCGAGTAAAAACACGTGCGAGAGGATGCATCCCGCAGGCTAGTCGGGCAAAATCACGTGCGAGAGGATGCATCCCGCAGGCTAGTCGTGTAAAAACACGTGCGAGAGGATGCATCCCGCAGGCTAGTCGAGCAAAAACACGTGCGAGAGGATGCATCCCGCAGGCTAGTCGAGTAAAAACACGTGCGAGAGGATGCACCCCGCAGGCTAGTCGAGAAAAAACACGTGCGAGAGGATGCACCCCGCAGGCTAGTCGAGTAAAAACACGTGCGAGAGGATGCACCCCGCAGGCTAGTCGAGTAAAAACACGTGCGAGAGGATGCATCCCGCAGACTACTCGAGTAAAAACACGTGCGAGAGGATGCATCCCGCAGGTTACTCGAGTAAAAACACGTGCGAGAGGATGCATCCGCAGGC
>NW_027470188.1:0-42549 GCF_051020765.1 Lasioglossum baleicum
TATCAACACATACCATAGCATAATTCCAATTTAATCACGGCTTAATTAAAATACTCATTGATATATCGAAAAGGTGTATATTATTACTTGCACCCGTCATTCCTTATCATATATTAACCCTTTGCACTCGATGATTTTCTTACTACAGAAATCTTTCTGCCATAAAGCCGATGAAACCTTTTAGAACAATACATAAAAATCGTATTACATTATTTTATATTTAATATATTAATTGATATCGATCTTCAAATTTTTATTAAATGCTAACTGAAAGTCGCCTCTCGAGCGCAAGGGGTTAAATTAAACGCTCGAAGATATTGAAAAATTGGTTCTACCTATATTAAAAGAAACATTGTAATGACAGGTGACCATGTGACAACGTTAAATGCGAAATTTTTAATTAATAATTTCAAAGCCACCGCTTGGGCACCAGGCATAGCGTTAATGCAATATTTTTCGAATTTTTCTGAATTCTTTTGTCAAGATATTTGAGTGATGTTCAAGTTCTCATATTTAATTCTTTGAATTCTGATATTGAATTTAAAATTAGGTAATAGTATACGGAATAGTTGAGAGTATTTCTGTAAATTAATTTGTAGAGGGAAAATTCTGAATCGGTATTTTTCTATAAGGAAAAAGTGTTGGAGAAATGAATTTCTACTTTCTAAAGCAAAAATTTAGTTCATATTTCAGAAACCATACATTGTAGAGTGAAATTCACGAAGTAGCATTGCATTTTAAATTATTCGAAAGAAATGGCTGCGAAAAGGAAATTGTGCTTTTCTCGGTTAAAAATATTTTTCACATTTTTAATGCATTCTGTAAAAAATGCAGTACCACGGGAAAAATTGGAAATTTAATTTGGAAGTAGATAGAATATTTCTCTTCAACGAAAAGACAATCGTTTTTAAATGAAAGGATATATTACTTCTCTCTGCACTTTTTAGTCGCGAACTTTTTGACATGATATAGCAAATTTCCTTAAAGGAAAGTTTCATGCAGTTCCACTGTTACCCGACATCCTCTGCGAGCTCGGAGTTCAGGTGCGTACATGGTGTTAAGTAACCAGAACGAGTAATTATTTCAGCATAAATTACAACTCGCTGCTACGGACGTTTGAATCTGAGACCTTAACGTCTAATTTAGTAATTAACCTGTTACGTTTTCCATACGGTTGGCACGAATTTTCCACCACGTTTCATTACCGTGAGCTATTTCTGTTAAATAAAAATACAAGACTTTAATCCTAGGTTTAGAGAAAAAATGAGAAACTGACGACTGACAATTTCGAATTTGATCGTAATGACAGTATCAAATAACAATCATTGTTGGATAAAAGCAGTCTGTGAGATTTATCGTGATGTCTCTTGCTCCTATGTAGCCTCAAGAGGCTTTTTATAATAATTTATTGTTAATGAGGTTGAAGTAAGATGTTATCGGTAAAATTCAAATTACCTATTTTAGTGAAATTGCAAACGTTAGTAACAGGATGTATTGATGTGGTATTATCTTTATTTTCTCTTAATTTATTAGGAGTTTATTTAATACGTTTATATTCTATAGTAATATTTGTGTTGTCTCTTTGAAGATAACACATCTAAAAATCTTCCTGATGAAAATTAGATAAATCATAAGGATTACTATTGTACTTGTATTATTTAGTCCATAGAAGGCTAACTAAAAAGTCATCTCTGCATTATTTATTCACAAATGTCATCATTTGTCAATAACTGATATGATAAAATTGTATATTTATAATTAAGATCATAATAATAATTAATAATTATAATTGACAAACTAGGATAATAATTCACAAATTAATAAGTTATTATTACAGATTGTTGAGTTTAAAATTAGTATTAGTAAACATAAAATTATTATTCAATTATATTTTCAGTTCACTTACAGCATACATATTTTTTGCGTATGTGCTGGATTATTGTATATATTTATATACTATGTTGTCGTGGTATATTACTATATTCTTATATACTACACTTTAGTGGTTACATGTGTTAAGATATTGAATAATAGCGGGACGAGGTGCAAGCAATTTTTAATATGAAGTTTGCAGCTATTATCGACCAAACTCCAGGTTCCCTTTGTTCTTTCATTAAAATTCTCGTCTGGTTTGAAAATTCTTTATGCGTTCAAATGAATTAATTTCATTCTTCCGCCTCTTTGCATCTCCCCTTTCCATTTCTCCCGGGATACTTCGTTATTTTTCTGTTTATTGCCGCCGGTATTCTCTGGGAAGCTTCGAGTGACTCTGGTGTGCTTTTTACTCGAGCATTTTTAAATAGCATATTTGCTTGAAATTAGCAAAAACTCGAAACAACGCAGATCGACGGGAAAACGTTGAAAACGGAGAACGTTTTGTAAGATTTCTTTATTTGCAATACTATTTCGAATATGCTATCGATCTTCTGTTGTAAGGGACTGTTCCTGAAGAAAATGCGAAGACTTCTACTCAAATAGTAAATAAATACCTTCAAAATTTGAACAATTATGATATTAGACTTATTATTACATCTCCAATTTATTTTAAGAACGTTAGTCAGAGTGTCTTCTTTTTTCGAATTTATTTATATATTACGCACAAATTTATTCCAGAAACATTGTTTATTATTTCCTGCCTTCAATACAATGTAAATTTGCATAAATCTAATATTAATATTGATATACAAGTATATTAGATTTCTAGGCATAATTTGCCAGAAATTAATCGAGTTAGTTACAAATTACACATTAAAAAATATATAAATTCAAAATTTATATTCATATGTAAATTTCTATTATTCTACTTTATTGCTTTTTTCAAAAGCACAATTTAATCCAAATTATGATCTAAAAATTGTATAATAGAAACATACACAAATTGAAGATTTGTACCTATACATGGGTATACCAATTCTCTATTATTGTGTTGAATCGAATCTTTTTTTAAATTCTAGATATTTCAAATTATTAGCAAAAAGTTTCACGCTGATAAAATATTTTCGACTTATATTCTTCAGTTAATCTGTACCATTTAATTCTCTAAAAATTCCATACACCCTAAATTATCAATGTATTCGTGAAATTCATTTTTCTCGCGTAGGTCACCACGTGGTTAACCAGTATTAATAATTTAGACCAATCTCCAGTCATCCGTTCTCTACTCTTATACTCGATAAATTGAACGAAACCGTGGTGCACATTCTCGACGTCACTGAGACGAAGTTATCTCTTTTCCGACTTTTCCGTGAATTATCTTCGCGTGTCCCGCAATATTCAAGAACTTGGCAAAGTTGAAGAGACTCTTTCCACCACCCCCCGCCCTTTCACCTCCTCCCCTTGCATACTTGCGAGATTGGATAGTAATTACCCCGAAGGTGGAAGGTTATTCGGAACAATTTCATAATAGCCAACCGTTCTTCAGTCGGTTCTACCTATGTTATTAATTTTCCGACTATTAGGGGTGGGATTTCGAAAAGAAACGAAATGTAAAAGTTAACGTCAAAGTTCGTTTAATGACACTCTCTTGGGAATTGGTGTCGAGACTTATTACGAGAGACACGACGAGGAATCTGATTGTTATGTCGCCCTGTTTTACGCGAGAAACGCCGAAGCTTCGAAAGGAGTTACGTGCAATATTGGTCAGACGAGGGTTGGAAGTGGAAGTGGTCAGGCGTTGGTCAGACGAGTGAGGATTGGAAAGAAATACGTTCACTAACAAAAGTTAGGTATCGATTATATTATATAACAAAAGTTATAACAACGTTTTTCCAATTTTCTTCCATTATTCTTCATTTTTTAATTTTCAATTTTCAATGTCCGTTCTTCGTATCCTGTAATATAATGGTATATCGTAGAATATGAATGGGTTATATTACAATTTTTATATAGAGTATTTCTTATTTGGAATTGTTAATTCAAATGCAGATAAATATTAGTTAAATGATATTCTGCGATGGTAAAGTTATGAAATTAGATTAAAAATATGTTATATAGTATTTCTTATTTAAATTAGGCGTTTTTCATGACTTTCTGAATATCATTTTCGGAATATTTCCTAATATTTATTAATTAATTTTATATTAAGATTCAAGTTCACTTTTGTAAAAAGAAAATCTTTACTTAACTAAATACTTATCCAAACCTCATAATCCCCATGATCAAAAGAAATATTTGCTAAAATTCATAGTTATGCAATATAGTTTTATTCTGTTGTAATTCAAAATTGTTAATAGTGTAGCTAGTTATAAAGAAATTGATAAATTCTGTTTAATTCGTTAATGATTAACTGCATGGCCTCGTTCTTAATGACCCCAGCTGCAATCGCAAAATCACTCCATCACGAGTTTCTTTTGACTTTACGTCGAACTTTTTTCTTTACCATCTCACTTTACCCTTTCTTTCACAAATAAAATACAACATCGAGATTGATTCTTGGAAAAACATCTAAGAGAAAGGTCATCAATGCCCGGTATAAGAAAAAGTGCTCACAGCTACCGTGATTATCATTGAAAAAAATTTCGAAACTCTTCAATTAACCGTATTACCATTAACGGTATTAATTTTCGCAAACTCCAGGATTTAATGAAACAAATATTTAATTACGCGAATACGCTAGTTATTGCTAATGAATTCGAGAGAACTTTGTATTTGTACTGTATCAACAATTTGTGGAAAATAAGAGAAAAATAAACACGAAATTACACGATGTTTGCCGCGTGAAATTCGCGATGGGAAGTTAATGGAGAAAATCCTCTGCGGTATAAACATTGTGGAATTTATTGTTAAAATATCACGTTACTTCGAGTATTTATGCAATGAATAAAAGCTTTGGTCGATGGAAGGGTGTCGCGCCCCTATCGTAAAGCGTGGCAATTGTGTTTCTAGTGATCGTTTATTACTTCTGTTTTTGTACACATACTCGTGTATACATGTACACCCAAATCTCAAAATATAACATCAAAATACCAAAATAAATAAGATAAAAACGGTGTTGCAGCATGTTAGAGTTAATCGTCGATCGTGCCAATCATTTTCGAAAGTGTAAGGAGTTAGGACAATTAAAAGCATAGTGATTAATAATACAAATAAGCGATCAGAGATTTAATAAATATTCAGGGAAAAAGGAATTAATTGTATCATCACTACGTTTCTGTAGCGTAACTCATACAGAGTGGCTCTAACTTTGTTAAAAAAATTTTCTACCAATTTTCACTATTTTATTTTGTATTAGGCACTACATTATATTTTTTATTCTTTTATTTCCCTTTTGAATTTTAGAACTCTGTATTTTCGAAAATTAAATCAGGATTCATAAAAAAATCATAATTTACCACTAAACCCTATAATTTAATTTAAAGTTTCTATCTACCAATATTCACTATTTATATTATTATTTATTTTATTTTGTATTAGTCACTATATTATTATTTCTATTCTTCCTTTTCTTTTTTTAAATTTAAAATTCCATATTCTCAAAACCTAAAGCACGATTCATCGTAATTTCGTAATTTACCACCAAACCCCATAAATTTATTTAATATTTCTTTCTACCAACTTTCACTCTTCATATTATTACTAATTATATTTAATATTAAACACTACATTATACTATCTTTAAATTTAAAGTTCCGTATTCCCAAAAATTATCGTAAACTCTCAATTAGCCACCAAAACACGAATTTCAACTATTTCATTCGGATTATCCAATGGCGGATTTTCACTTATCAACGCAACCCGAACAAAATAAAGTAAATCGGTGATAAAACGTGGAATAAAAAGTTTCCACCGGTCGGAACCAAAAACGCAAACACGTTTCCACCCGAAAATTCGCCGCGGCGCTTCTTAGCCATTTCGCTATGTCAAACGAGTGTATAACGCGACCCTCGACAACGTCTGATCGAAAGATCCTTCGCAGAGGCAGCACGCTGGATAAACAAACAAGATAAATAAGTGTTTCATTGGGCATGACTCTAAAGCAAACGTTGCGGATAAATATCGCTCTGTCGACGGATGGAACACGCGCCGGATCACAGAATCGGCAATTAAACCCGAGAGTTCTGTAACTGCGACGCGTTTAATGAAATCCATACGAAATGAAAAGCAAATCGCGTCTTCATAAATACACGGGAAATGATATCAGCCATGTCTACGTATCGTCGGTGCGCTCGTCGTTAATTGTTAACCGAACGGAACTGGCGTGAAAAAACGAAAACGGCGAAATGGAACGCGGTAGCGGGACGCTTGGGAACCGGAAAACGGTAGATGTTCCACTTAAAACTCATTATTATCGATTGTCGATGGCGCATTGTCCCGGTGTATTGCGAAAAAGTTGGAACGATTCCTCGCTATGGTATATCGAACTGCGTCGTTAATTGGACTTTGGCAAACGTATGCAAACACGCGGGATAGTTTGCGTCCTATATTCCTTCGATGGACGTGCTCGCTGCTCTAAGGAAATACGCGGAAACAGGATGGAAATCGAGATTAGAGGTTGGAAGTTGGGTGACTTATGGAGGTTAAATGCGAGACGTGGAAAAGCGTATGGTCATCAAGCTGGATGATATATGAGCCATCGGATCCGTGATATATTAAACTGAAGAATTAACGGATGACACGGTAATTGAGAAACTATTTCAGGTCACGTATTAACCGTGTGTAATTGGAATCTTGTTTGATTTTGATGGGGAAATGTAATTCATTATGGTTTTCTGCGTTTCGTTGGAACTGAAGATTGGTACTTAATTATTACGGAGATTGCATAATAGGTATTGTCGTGAAGATCTTAAAAATGATAATTTCATTCCAAAATAAGATTGTCAAAATCGAAAACAGAAATCGACGAGAATTATTTTGGATACTTGGGATTGCTATAATGATACACGAGTCTAGTGACTTTGATGGAAAATATTATAATTAATTATAATTTTCTATGTTTGTTTGGAGTTGAAGATTGATAATTAATTATTATAGTATTAATCATTGCGTAAAAAGTATTATTGTAAAAAATCTTGTTCCAAAATGAGATTGTCTCATTTCATTGTCTCAGTCGCCATTTAATCAGATTCTAAAGCTTGATATTAATTAACATATCAAATTTAAAATTACCCAACGATATGTGCAATGTCAAAATAAAATAATTCTATGACTTAATTTGCATATAACTTATTATTCACCGTTTTATAAATTTTGCCAATTTTATAGGGGGAAGTCTTCGAATTACTATTTTTCTGTATCGAAAAGATCGTCAAGCGCAAAGGGTTAAAATTCCAAAAATAGAAATTAATGTGAATTACATTGAACACTTAGGATTGTTGTAAGTAATGTTATGAGTCTAGTGAAACGCTGACTTGGTTGAAAAAGTATTTTAATTTATTTGAAATTAAAGATTAGTAATTAATTATTATGATATTAATCATCACATAATGAGTATTATCGTAGAGGAGAAGATTATTCAATTTAAAAATAGAAATTATGAAATTACATACAGTACTTAGGATTGCTGTAAACAATATTACATAAATCATCAGAAACGCTAAATTCTGCGTCTGTAGTACGCAAAATTTTAATAGCAATTTTTAGAAGTTTTTCGAATAGAAGTCGTCTTATTCCTAGATGTATGGAAGGTTCCTTTGGTCCTTGAGCGAATATGCTTTAACCCTTTACATGACTGACCCATAAATGTCACGAGTTGACGCGCTCACATTGACTCATTTATGAGAATCAGGGGTTGATATAACTCCCATATGTCACGTTCACGGTCCAGAACCAGATGCTGTTAGGCATTGGTGATTGTTAATGTAGCCACCTTTGGTGGCTTTGTACTGTCTTGAACAATTCAAGACAAGAACTGTCCTAAAATACGTATTAAAATCAATTATTTAACAAGGGACCAAAATTGTATCTTAGACATCGCACGAGTATAACAATATTTATCCTAAATGTCCACCTTATTAGTCCAAAATTGTGTTTATAGGATTATCTGAACAATTATCTTCAGAGATTTAACTGATTTAATTCAAGGGGACGAATTATTTAATTATTAATAGTAATTCTGTAATTCTTCTTTAATAGATATTATTATTAGTCATCCGAGATATTCTCTTTTAGCCTTCTTTGTACATCGTAAGATGATTCATAACTTCTCGTACCTTTCAAAAGCGACCCATGTTAAATACACGTTTGGTTGGCCGATGATTGAACGACCCAATTATCAAATAGCGTGCCTAACGAGTGCCGCCCATTCCCGTGTGCCCTTAGTTCACACCCTTTTCACAGAGGAAAGCTGGCCCTGTAACACAGAGTAGCAGGTGAAGTTTGACAGCAATGCAGAATTTACTCTTGTTTGACTTTGGTCATCGGATCGTTACAACAAACTTACCCTTCGGGGAACTCCTGGTTTATCGTCTTTAAGCGATTGAGGACAAGAGGTACGAATTTCTCAAACTCCGGCTAAATAATTCTAATTGCTTTCGTCAGGGCGTACCGTTGACACAAACGGGCAATACGGGGAACCACGAATTCGGAAATCGTTTACCTGTACGACCATGTTACAAAATTTGTATTACAAAATTATCAATTTTGCATGTTTTTCTCGGAAATTTACTATCCATCTATAGGAAATTAATTATAAGCTATATTGGAAGAAGGTAGCTTAGGAACCTGGCCAAGTTAGAAATTCCTGACGCTATATTCTAGAATTTACTATAGTTAACAGTTACTATAGTTAGATAGCAAATTCTAGGATTCATCGTTCAAACACTTAGGATTAGAATTTACTATCTAACTATACTATAACTAGACTATGCTGGAAGAAGGTAGCTCAGGAACCTGATCAAGTTTGAAATTCTCAAGGCTATATCCTAGAAATTAGTATAGTTAGATAGCAAAATATAATACTATAGTTAGATAGTAAATTTTAGGATTTAGCGTTGGAAATTTCTAACTTGATCAGGTTCCTGACCTACTTTCTTCCTTCATCACTAACATCGCGTCTTTCGTCTCACATTTTTTGAGATTAAAATTAAGATACGAGTCAGGAAATTAATTTCTTCACCATTATTACTATTGGCCAATTATCGCATTTGCTTTCTATTTTATACTTTCAATGTTTTAGTTATTCTGATACTACAAGTGATCTGACGAATCCTAACTGGTCCTAACTCGGTTCTAACATCGAATTCTCTTTCATTGGATATTTATAACATTTTCCGTGACGCAGATAATCGAAATCTGCCACGTCGCTCCCATCTTTATTCTCCCTAACTCTGATGAGCTCAAAGTAGAATGGAACACGTGCTAGGTGTGCAGAAATGATGACTATAGTCATCCAACGTCCGACGCTTTTGACACTTTAATAACGGTATTAATTCATAACTATATTAGAGCAGTCATCTACATTAGGGTTGTCCTATTCCGTGGTACTAATTTGCATTCGTTGATATTAATAACAGGTTCCTTTCCGCAGAAAAGCATTTCAGAAGTCTCTTTGTAAGAATAAACACCTAGAATGTGCCTAGGTGATGTCAGACGTCCCAGACGATAGCCAATAGCTGATGTTCGTCCCAAGAACATTTCAGTTCAGGTGCCGCTCGTCTGTGACATGGACGAGGGTTTCTCGTTTTGTCAATATCAAACTGACAGTGGTAAAGAGCACATGACACTCTCCTCGCATTCCTACGACATCACGAGTCTCCATATCTCACTCAATCGCCATATTACCTCGAGTTCTCTGTGTTGTAATAAATATCCATCTTAAACCCTTTTTCTTACTAAGACTTTCGAGAAAATCCTGGTTCGTTTTAAGGAACAATTGTCGCGAAGAGAACACCTGATAGACGTCCACAGGCTGTCATGAAGGACTTGGAAGAACGGGGTTTGGTCCGAAATCCGTTTCCGTGGACGTGTCAGCAAGGACAAACGACGCGTCCTCAGGTATTTAGCGGATTCTCCGTCACGGTGTCAGAAATCGCAGCGGAAATGACGGGAATAGGTGGCGTCGGGGGCGATGACGTATCAAAGCCGGAGGTGAGACGACGAGGGCATCGTCATAAGGGAGAGTCGCTGACGGGCCGTAAGATTGATTGGAGTCACGGGATGGAAAATTAACGGTCTAGTCTGGCTTGGTCCAGGGTCGGGCGTAAGGTGTAGGAAGCCGTCGCCGTCATCGTCGTCGAGGGGTGCGCGACAGCCGCCGCATACTATTTCCCCACCACCGGGGTGCGTCTCCTTCACCCTGCTCGCCACTATTTTAACCTCCCTTAACCGTCTATCCACGCCCTTGGCCGACGGCCGTTGCCTTTTTCGTAGCCTAATCGTCGCTAGCTGATACCATTTAGGATCGTTGGGTTTTTGGTTAGTCAATCTACATGATTGGAATAAGGTGGGGTTGTGAGTCTTATTAGGCATCGTTATGTTTGTGAAAAACGAGGTACTCATCATGTTAATTAACCGTCTATCCACGTCCTTGGTTGATGGCGTTGTCTTTTCCGTACGCCTAATCGTCGCTAGCTGATACCAATTTGGGATCGTTGGCGTTTTTGGTTAGTCTATCTAGATGATTGGAATGAGCTTACGTTATGGATCTTATTGAATATTGCTATGTTTGAGAAAAACGAGGTATTCATCAAATTAATTAACCGTCTATCTACGCCCTTGGCTGATGGCGTTGCCTTTTTCGTAGCCTAATCGTCGCTAGCTGATACCAATTTAGGATGGTTGGGTTTTTGGTTAGTCTATCTACATGATTGGAATAAGGTGGGTTTGTGAGTCTTATTAGACATCGCTATGTTTGTGAAAAAACGAGGTATTCATCATTTTAATTAACCGTCTATCCACGCCCTTGGCCTGACTGAGTTGCTTTTTTCGTAGCCTAATCGTCGCTAGCTGATACCAATTTAGGATCGTTGGGTTTTTGGTTAGTCCTATCTAAATGATTGGAATAAGGTTAAGTTCTGAGTCTTATTAGGCCATCGTTATGTTTGTGAAAAACGAGGTATTCATCATGTTAATTAACCGTCTATCCACGCCCTTGGCTGACGGAGTTGTCTTTTCGTAGCCTAATCGTCGCTAGCTGATACCAATTTAGGATCGTTGGTTTTTGGTTAGTCTATCTACATGATTGGAATAAGGTTGAGTTCTGAGTCTTATTAGACATCGTTATGTTTGTGAAAAACGAGGTATTCATCATGTTAATTAACCGTCTATCCACGTCCTTGGCTGACTGAGTTGCCTTTTTCGTAGGCCTAATCGTCGCTGGCTGATACCAATTTAGGATCGTTGGATTTTTAGTTAGTTTACTTACATGATTTTAGGTGTTTGGAATAAGCTTGGGTTCTGAGTCTTATTGGACATCGCTATGTTGTGAGAAACGAGGTGTTTACCGAGTTGTGTCGATAGCTGTTTTTAACCCTTTTGCATCTTTGCTTCAAAGAGTCTTTCAAGAATTTATATTTAATTATTTGCACTCGTGAGGGCGACTCACAGCCGCCATGCAATTTTGTAGATATGTCAATATGTCATATTTAAGAATAATATAACATTATGCGAGATAATGAAATTATATAATTTTACGTGTTACTTATTGTACGATTTTTTATTTACTTATTGAAAAAAAAACACGTGTAGTTTTATACTAGAAAATCGGTGAACTTCTACTCTTCTATGGCCAAGAAATCCTCGAGTGCAAAGGGCAACAATAGTGGAAATAAAACTGACATGTAATTCAATTTATTTCTTCCTTTATTTATTTAAATCGCCCTTACTTTTAAAATGAAGTAAGTTTCAATTAAAATACTTAAAAACGTGACAAAATTGAAATATAATTCAGATTGCAAGAATAAAATAAGATTATTCTATATGATTTTATAATATACATATTTTAGTTGACATAGCTGTATGGCAAATAAACTTAAAATATATAAGCAGTTATTGCGTGCGGTTTTTTCCGTTCATGATGCAAATGGATTAATTTTATTTATTACACCAGGTACGGAATATACGTGGAATACTAATGAACGAGATAATAATGCGATTTTTAATAATCAGATTTCTTTATAATTCTTCATAACGTAATAAAATTAGTATAAAAGTATGAGGTTTTACTCTTTAGTGTAATTTTGAAAATTATGGTTATTCGGGGTGAAGAATAATATAATATTAGGTTATCCCATAAGTTCCCAGTTTTTACTTTTACTAATTCAAAATTATATGTCGAATAAACCTTTAAATATTAAGAAAAAATATAGTCGCCCTTTTATTTTACGACTTCTTCCTATTTTGTTGACAAAAGACGTTAATCATCGGTATAGTTTATAAAATGCAACGCAAAATATAAATAAAAACGAACTTACGGGATGACCTAATAATATTCTTTATTTTGTGAATAACAGTACACAGGAAAGTAGAGAAGAGAAATTGAGGCATGTATATATTATATTTACTGCGTTATTGTTATAATCAGATTAAAGATACTGAATTCCCAGAGAGCAATTCAAGTGTAATGCAGTTAGTTTCTCCTATCAGACTGCAACGTGAAAAACACATCGCGTTTCCCTCCAGTGATGCTCGAATGTAACTAGCAAACTTCATAATTTCTCCTATCAATCTGCAACGCAAAATATATCACGTTTCTCCCTAGCGATCCACACCGTGTAACTATGGCAAATCTCTTAATTTCTCTTATTAATCTGTAACACCGAAATGCACGATATTCGTCTCTGGTAATCCCCCCCCCCCGCGTCTAATTAACAAATATTTGAATTTCCGAATATCGGTGTACAATCCTCTCATGTATGCGTGTGTAGGTAAATGGTGAAACTTCACGAACATTGGGTCAGTTATTAATTAACCTTCGATCGAACGCTCCGGGGCCGAATCGATCTTTCATCGATCATGGCGTTAAAAAGCATTCGTGTTCGGCATTTAGCAGACAGCGGTAATTCCAACAGATATTCCCGTCTAATTTCCATTAGCAGAGCCACGACGCAAATTTCGTGACGATCAAATTCGTGCCACAAATCCTGTTATCTGTCCCCGACATCTTCGGCGTACACGCTATCTTCGCAACGACTGCTAATAATCAGCTCGCGCAGGCAGCAGCAGCGGCTTCCTGTCACCTTTCACCAGAGACACCGGTGACAAGTTAATAGATCGATGCGCCGTGAGGCGCGTGAATAGGTACGCGGGTCGGTAATTATCAAAGAGGGCATGTTGCATCGCGAGCAAGAGATATTCGAGTGGCCATGAGGCAGACGCTCGAGAAGGGCAAGGTAGCCACGGGGTTCGAACAAATACAGTAGCCAACGTCCGATTATGGCAATCCTTGAATAGTATGGGTCCATAGATAAGGAGGTAAGGTCGTTTAAAATCGTTTCGTAGACTCTTATATGTTTCTTGGACGTTATTTTAATGTCTGCTGAGTTATAACATGGTTAAAGTAATTTTTAACAGTTTTGTATCTTTTTCTTTGTCGTTAATTTGGTCGCATCTGGGCTATGAGAATTCTTGATTTTTATGGAACTATAAGTGAGACTGTTCTGAATATTCTTCGATTTTTGTTTGGACAGTACAGTGGCCAACTTCGATTATGGCAATCCTTGAATAATATGGGTCCATAGATAAGGAGGTAAGGTCGTTTAAAATCGTTTCGTAGACTTTTATATGTTTCTTGGACGTTATTTTAATGTCAGCTGAGTTATAACATAGTTAAAGTAATTCTTAACAGTTTTATATTTTTTTCTTTATCGTTAATTTCGTCTCACCTGGACTATGAGAATTCTTGATTTCTATGGAAATATAAGTGAGACTGTTCTGAATATTCTTCGATTTTTGTTTGGACAGTACAGTGGTCAACTTCGATTATGGCAATAATGGAATGGAATGGGTCCATAGATAAGGCCGTTTCGTAGGCTCTTACATGTTTCTTGGACGTTATTTTAATGTCAGCTGTGTTATAACATAGTTAAAGTAATTCTTAACAGTTTTATATTTTTTTCTTTATCGTTAATTTCGTCTCACCTGGGCTATGAAAATTCTTGATTTCTATGGAACTATAAGTGAGACTGTTCTGAATATTCTTCGATTTTTGTTTGGACAGTACAGTGGTCAACTTCTATTATGGCAATCCTTGAATGGTATGGGTCCATAGATAAGGTCGTTTCGTAGGTTTCTATATGTTTCTCCAACGTTATTTTGATGAGTTATGACAATCCTTGATTGCTATGGAAGACCCATGAATGAAGTAATTTTTAACATTTTTGTACTTTTCTTCGTCGATATTTTTGTGTTAACTGGTCTATGGCAATCCTTAATTTCTATGGAACTATAAGTGAGGTTGTTCTGAAAGTGCTTGGGTTTTTGCTCTTCGTTATTTTTCTAATATCGTCATTATGACAATCTTCGACTGCTATGGAAGAACCATAACTGAAGTTATTTTCAACATTTTTGTATTTTTCTTCGTCGTTATTTTGGTGTCACCTGGTCTATGGCAATTCTTAATTTCTATGGAACTATAAGTGAGATTGTTCTGAATGCCTTTGTGTTTTTGTTCGCCGTTATTTTGGTACCATCTTGACTATGACAATCTTTGACTATTATGGAAGAATTATAAGTTATTTTAATGTTATTTTAATAACATTATTTTGGTCACATCTTGATTATGACAATCTTTGACTGCTAAACCATAGATGAGGTTATTTTCAATTTTTCTATTTTCCTTCAACAGTATTTTGGTGTCACCACCAGTATGACAATTTTTGATTTCTCTAGAACCATAGGTGATGTCATTTTGAACATTCGTGGATTTTCCTTCGTCAATAAGTTAGTGTCATCTGGATTACGAGAATTCTTGATTTCTATGGAAAAACTATAGGTGAGAATATTTTGAATGTTCTTAGATTTTTCCTCGTCATTATTTTGGTGGTATTTCAACTATGACAATCCTCCACTTCTATGGAAGAACCATAGGAAATATAATTTTAAACGTTTCTTAATTTTTATTCATCGTTATTTTAGTGTCATCTCGATTGAACCATAGATGAGGTAATTTTGAATATTCATAGCTTTTCCTTCCGCCATATTTTAAAAGTATCATGACTGTGACAATTCTTGACTGTTATAATTTTTTTTTTTTCATACGATTTTATCACAATCGGAATACACGACGAACTAAAACGAAGTGTTGCCTCGATGCGTAATTTTTAGCGATTAAATCCTAGTTGGAGGAGTTAAGGGACTGAAACAATGTTCCCTCGGTCGATCATTCAGGCATCGCATCAACTGGGCTTTTCATCACGCGTCCGTCGTCATTTAGGGTTAATTGGATCAAACGAACGACTATCTTGGCTCAATACGTCAACAGGGGATTCTGTTACGAATAATTACAGACGCGAGCAGAAGGCAGCTACATAAGGCAGTGACAGACCGCCATTGTTCCGAGATATTCGATTACGTATTTCGCGGGTAACGAAGCTGGCAATTTCCCGGTTGTCCTATCGTGCCCGCTGATTCGATGATGACGCTCGGCCAAATTATTTCCTGCCGATCTCGCTCACCCTCTGCACGCTCGGATTAACGATCGTGGCCGCGCGCTACTGCGGGATCATCGGATCTGGGAATTATGTTTCCCAATTGGGACGAAGAGGAAAATCAGCTGGTCCATTGGTTTGTGTGCTGCCTTCGCCGAAATGAAGGTTCGCTGATGATTTTGCGGAAATGTTGCTGATGATTGATCGAAGGCAAGATTCGAGGTGGATACCTGGAAAGATGAATAATTGAGATTGCTGATTGAAATGGGATCAGATTGCCGGGTCGATTGGATCGTGATACATCGTAACAAGCGTTGATAGATCTGGATGGATCAGTTGAATACAAAACGAGACTCCTGTCGAAAAACACGCACGATTATACCGTAACACGCGATGTTGTCAGACAGATCGACGCAGAGTGGTCCGGATTGGCATGCACACGAACCAAAATCAATTTTTTAACGTTGAAAATCAATACAATTTTAAATATATATTCTCCTATATATCAAGTTAGTTATGGTATACGCGAGAATTGTTATAAGTTATTTAAAATTCTTTTACGAAGCTTTGACAGTGTGAAAAAATACCTGTTTTAAAATAGTCGCGATTTCTGCTGACATTGGTATAATTTACTGCACTATATCTTTATTGCGATAAATATCAGCTTATATCTTTTTTATATAGCATTGAAGTGTGATCTCTTACCTATACATGTGCGAAAAAATTAATGAAATATTTATATTTTAACCATTCAGTAATCGCTCTTACGATGCACTGTGGTCCTGATTGGCATAAACACGAACTAAATTAATATCTCTGTTATTTAAACGCTTTTTATTGCAAAAGATATCGTTTTACGAGTTTTACGAGTCGCAGAATCTGAGTATGATGTTAATTCCTTAGTGAATTAAAAAATTATCTAAATTTGCACCATTAAAATTTACTTACACCATCAAGTCAAAACAAGCAGGCCACACTTCGCGATTGCTATGAATTCGGGTGGCACACGTTATTGTATAGGTCAGTACAAATATAAACAAACGTATTCAAATTCCTGTAACACGAAATAAAGGTATTGTATAAAGATAAATCGGTCTCGAGTTCATTTCCACAGCTTCGCGTAATCATTTCTAAAGTTTAAAAGCAGGCTTCCAAAGAATTGTACTTGAAAATTGCTTTATATTTGTGAATAAGGATATTTTTGTGATCATTTGTTTATAGATAAAGGTACTCGTCGAATCCTTATCTTAGACACCGGGATAATAGAGAGGGGTGAAAGGTTACTCGCGTGGAAACGGAAGGGTTTAGTCGAGGACTTGGAAAATTGCTGTTCTGCTGTAATCTCTTTGGTACTCTGGTGCTGCGGCGAGTTCGCGTCGGTCACCAGCTATTAAAATCTATATTTGCACGAAGTTCGACCGTGTGTTAGAGTCAATTGAATGTTTTGAAATGTAATTATAACTTTGGCTGGTAATAAATAGAATCATCGTGAGAATTAAATTGATGGGAAGGAAGAGAGTCAGTTGGTGTGTTATAAACTTTCAAAGCCACTAAAGTAATTACGTATTACTGCTCGGTTTCTGTAATTTAGATTTCGAAATCTAAATTCGCTCGCAGATAGAAGCCATGCTTGTTTTTTGTAAATATAATAAGTTTATTACGCTTATCGAGTTAGGTATTGTTTAATTTTTCTGATATTCTAATATCTATTATTCGATTTCGCTATTATGTACAGTACAATAAGTTAATCTAGTAATTTTCATTTAATGTAAATGAATTTATTATAAGCATTTTATAAGTCTTAATAATGCTTTAAATTTAAATAAAAATTTTCAAGAAATTCAAAAAAGTAATGAATTATACATTTGTGATTAAATTGATGAGGATTATTTCGATAATCAAATTTATGTTCATGTACCAAATTTGATTATGATGTTTACATATTAATAGTGAATTCGCGTACCAAATATTTAAATTACAAATATCGTAGTCATCGATTAGAGAAGCATCGGAATTTAGAACGAAACGAACGCTTTCACGAACTGCTCGAAACCAGCAATTTTTCAATTATCGCGTATCTATAAATAGACGATGTTAAATTGAATTGTCTCTCGCTGGCGCGTTAAACGATCGTAATTGGTCCCCGAAGCGTATAATTTGGAATTGATTTCAACAGAGCCTAGTCAACATTCTCCGATTAATACACTCATTCCGACTGATACAACGTTTAGCCGTGCAAATAGACCGACCGAGTAAAATACTGACATGAAAGGAATTCGGCGCGAAATCTTTTCACCGATCCCCGATAACCGTTTTTCAGCCATAATAGTTCATAAAATGAAAATAGCAACCAGCGTTAATTGAATTTTATAACCACTTGTAAATACAAATTTTCTCGCCGATACACTAATTCAATAAAATTCTATTTAAAAAATAATAAACGCGTTACAATTCTATATAATACTACAGCTGGCAAAGAATTTTTAACCAATCATGATCGCGTGCAATTATTTAAAATTATTATAACTTTCTACGTGTGAAGCGTTACGATATGAGCATAAAGCTTGGTGTTAAATCGGTTTGACAGAAAGTAAATATTTAATCTTCCGTTTATTATGTAAGAGAAAATAATGAAGAATAAGTATTACTGAATTTGACTAAAAATTTGTTGACATTATTAATTTTATTGTGCATATGGGGTTACTTTCAACCTCGTCACGAAGATTTCTGAATTCAGATCTCAAAACTCAGAACTCAGTACTCATAACACTCTCAGTGATCGCAGGGATTGACATATGAAAGCGTGTGTTAGAGCTTGATTTTAATTCACATGTCTTCAACACACTATTTTTAATAGTCATATATTCATAGTTCTCTACAAAATTGGCAACAGTCAAGAAATGAAGGACTCTATATCATTATGTCTGCCAAGCATATTTCTGTTAATAGTATCATGTGATGTTAATAGTATCCTAATTGTCATTATTATATTTTTCTTTTCCACGATTCGGTTACTCTCGAAATTTTCGATTACCTCAACGAACTAATTTCGTCCATCACCGGAAACTCGTTAAATATGCGTAACTTCGCTGCGACTCAATTTGCTCGACGACAGTTGTTACTCACGTCCAAAAAAGTCGGACTGCCAGGAATAAAAGATATCCCATCGTAATTCGAATAGTTGTTTCAAACGTTCTCGCGGTTTGATTCGAATTTCGAAATTCGTTGCGTCCCGAACACTGCAACTCTCTCGATTGGAGTTTCGCAGAGTTGTAGGGCCCGTCAGGTTGACGCGACAGGGTTGAGGCGCGGTCTAATCAAACTTGAGCGATCCAGACCTAGCCAGGGGTTCAAACCGATCGCAAATTGGTCGATTACAACGCTGTTAAATACTAAAATCTAATCTAAAAGTACAAAAATAGTATAAAATTCTAAATACTCAGAACAGAAATGGTACAAACTATAAAATACTAAATACCAAAATGCAATTTTAAAACAGAAGGACCATTTGTAATACAGTCTTCTTCATTTCGGCACGTTAGCCACGCGACGTTCGTATGTTAATCACTTTCCATAGCTATGAGCCATTCGAGTGGCTCTTAACACGGGTTACAGATAACCCTGGTGCACTTGAGCGATCCAGACCTAGCCAGGGGTTCAAACCGATCGCAAATTGGTCGATTACAACGCTGTTAAATACTAAAATCTAATCTAAAAGTACAAAAATAGTATGAAATTCTAAATACTGAGAACAGAAATGGTACAAACTATTAAATACTAAATACCAAAATGCAATTTTAAAACACAAGGACCATTTGTAATACAGTCTTCTTCATTTCGGCACGTTAGCCACCCGACGATCGTATGTTAATCACTTTCCATAGCTATGAGCCATTCGAGTGGCTCTTAACACGGGTTAAAGATAACCCTGGTGCACTTGAGCGATTCAAATCTAGCCAGGGGTTCAAACCGATCGCAAATTGGTCGATTACAACGCTGTTAAATACTAAAATCTAATCTAAAAGTACAAAAATAGTATAAAATTCTAAATACTGAGAACAGAAATGGTACAAACTATAAAATACTAATACCAAAATGCAATTTTAAAACACAAGGACCATTTGTAATACAGTCTTCTTCATTTCGGCACGTTAGCCACCCGACGATCGTATGTTAATCACTTTCCATAGCTATGAGCCATTCGAGTGGCTCTTAACACGGGTTACAGATAACCCTGGTGCACTTGAGCGATTCAAATCTAGCCAAGAGTTCAAACCAATCGCAAATTGGTCGATTACAACGCTGTTAAATACTAAAATCTAATCTAAAAGTACAAAAATAGTATAAAATTCTAAATACTGAGAACAGAAATGGTACAAACTATAAAATACTAATACCAAAATGCAATTTTAAAACACAAGGACCATTTGTAATACAGTCTTCTTCATTTCGGCACGTTAGCCACCCGACGATCGTATGTTAATCACTTTCCATAGCTATGAGCCATTCGAGTGGCTCTTAACACGGGTCAAAGATAACCCTGGTGCACTTGAGCGATCCAGACCTAGCCAAGAGTTCAAACCAATCGCAAATTGGTCGATTACAACGCTGTTAAATACTAAAATCTAATCTAAAAGTACAAAAATAGTATAAAACTCTAAATACTGAGAACAGAAATGGTACAAACTATAAAATACTAAATACCAAAATGCAATTTTAATACAGTCTTCTTCATTTCGGCACGTTAGCCACACGACGATCGTATGTTAATCACTTTCCATAGCTATGAGCCATTCGAGTTACTCTGAACACGGGTCAAAGATGACCCTGGTGCGGTATGCGGAGGGTTAAACCGATTCGGACAGCCGTGACTATCGCCTAACGGTGTTTATGCCCCTCTGCCGAGGACTGACGCACGTGTTGTCTAGGTGACACGAGTGTCCGTCGGTAATAAACAAATAAACGAATTTTCAACTGGAGCCCGGAAAATTCGGTCCGGGGAGCGAACAATTCGAACGGTGAAATTTGTTTATCGATACGAGGTCGTCGAGAATGAATAACGCAGAGCTGAAAGAGTAGAGCAGAGATAGGGGGACGGAGAAAAGGGGGCGAATTTCATCGGCCTGCCTGATAAAAACCGAGTTCCTGCACACGTACGAGGATAATGCAGTTTTATGAGTCCGTGGCGGTACGTATGATAAAGCGCGGATAAAAGTGATAAATGTATGGCTTTTTATTAGTGGACCCGACCGCCGGTTGCCAGGATGATACAGTTCCCCGTCGTGGACCGGATATTTATCGTACTTATTGAAATGTTACGGAGTCCCTTAACTGCTTACGTTTCCACCCATTCGACGGTCGTCCTTTTCGAGGACGTCTTCAGTGAGATAAATCCTAGTTTTATATTTTATTCATTTTACCCACGTGCAAGTAATTTTAAGCAGCTGATTAGTCGTTCCTTTAACTTCTTATACCATATTTGCGTGTTTTACGAACAACGTGAAATACCAAAAAGATAGTAAACAAGATTCAAAATGTAATAATCGAAATTGCTCATTGTGTATCTACGGTAATAATGACTCTGCTAACAAGTTATGTATTCGTGAACATCTCGTATGATAGTAGTGTTAGTATAACGTAAGGTTCAAAGGATTTAAAAATTGGAAAATTGTCCTTTTCAAGGTCGTCTTCTCTGATAAATCATATTTTTATATTTTTATGCATTTCATTTATATGCAGGTAATTCTAAACAGCCGATTAGTCGTTTGTTTATACACTTATACCATGTTTCCATGTTTTACGAATAACGTGAGATCTCGTTGTTGAAGAAGACAGTAAATAAAATGAAAAATGTAGCAACTGAAATTAATACCGTAATAATGACTTTGGTAAAAAATTATGTATTGGTAAAGTAGTGTTAATATGACGTAAGGTTTGAAGAATTTTAAGATTGGAAAATTAAAAAGTATATTTGACTGTTAGTTGCTTAAATTTTGAGACTTCCAATGTTTCGTTTCTTTTCAATTAATTCGTATCTTGCTTGCCGATAATTACATGATTTGATTAGGTGCACTTTGTATGATTTCACTGTGACACTTCGGTTAATTAAATTTCAAGATATAATTGATATTATTTCTTACTGAGGAAGAAGTTATTACGTCTGTATTCCAAATTAATAATCGTAATTAGTCTGTTCTAAGTATCATTGCTTTAATAACACAATCTTATGTATTATACATATACATGTACAAGAAATATATGAATATTCTAATTTTCGTAACATGGATTATTTTAACTCGCTGAGATTACTTTTTAGTCTAGGATATTTTCAAAAATTTTGTATTCACTTTCATTTAAAAGCTTGTAGCTCAATGGCGATTAATCGTATATTAATTCTAATATACATGATATATCGTATACGTATATGATTAATTATTCGTAAGGATCGGAAATTAAATCTCGGTATTAGTTGATACAACTTGAAGAGTAGCAACTGGTGGAACGAGGAAGGGAGAGAGTAAATACCCAAGTGCTGCTACCACAACGAACATAACTGTGGCGTTTTATGGTGCACAAGTGTACCATTCAAACGTTATTGTTGGGAATTTGGATGCTCTTGTTTCCTGGATAGTACATAACTCAACGGGTTAAGATTCTTAATAAGCTGCCTTCTGTTGACACCATTAAGAGTAATTGCTTTCCTGAACTGAATAATTAATAATATGGCTGGCATAGTGGGAATGTAATTTACAACAAAACACGGAGAACTTATTTCCTTTTTTTAAATAATACTGTGCAGATAGGAACATAATCGTCTATAGTAGAATTAAATTAAACTGGAAAAACAGCAAAATTCGGTATTAAACTACAACTAATAATTAATTATTGACTTATTGTTACCAAATTTATGCAAGCATTAAACGTTCAAAGCACTTCTAGCACAATTGCGAAATTTGTGTGTCGTAAATGATAAAAATAACATTCGACCATGCAGTTCTTTCAACACTATATTTACAGGACTCGTGAATTTGACAGATGAGTTGCTCCAGTTATACGATATTAATATATTTAATTGATTTATATAAAGTCTACTAATACTGTAATTCTTTCTAAATTAAACTCGTGCCTTTTTTTTTTTTAGAAAAAAATGGTGTTTTTGAGCATACAAAATAGTATATTTTAGTTTATTAAAATCGCAAAACTTTCCAATATATTTCACATTGAGAAAATATTTTCCGCCTATAGCCTCTTCAGGGGCGAATTTTTCTTAAATTAACGTTGCAATGATTTCAAACCAAAATCGCTATTATATTGCACAGAGTTTTTTGTTTTTCTCTTTTTTTTTAAATGGGATCCCAATTAATGAGAAATTTTATAGTGAATAGTTTTCCAACTAATTCTAATTTCCTTTTCGCTTGTAATAATCACGATCTTTAAAAAGATGTAAAATTCTTCCCACACTCGAGAACCTAGACAAATGCAGGAGAACTCATAATGAACGAGAAAGAAGCCACATTTGTTACCTTGAATTCGGTCCATGATCTTCCACTCTTCCCCGGCACGTCCATAGATTTCCCGGCGTTCAGCTGATTACAGCCCGATTTAATTCCCAATTTATATTCACCTAGCACATGTAAAGTAACAACGGACTCCGTGACACGCGCCGCTGTTCCCTGCCCGGAAAAACATCCTGGCCAGCTTCCCGTTCCTTCGCCGGCTAAAAGAGCACGGGACAGGCGAAGTCGAAGGGTGGCCTGTTGCAGGCAAAATGCACTAATTGGAATTAGTACACCGGGCAATATTTGAACAGGTTCCAAGTCCGTGGCGCGGCAACGCGAGGAAGAAATTGGATGGAACGATGGACGGGGAGGTGGGAGGGGGTCGCTGATGGACCGACGAAAAAGGATGATGCTATTAGACTAATTAAGGCGCCTTAAGATTTTAACGAGTTCACTTACCCTGCCTCGCTCGGCGGAAGTTCGAAATAGTCGCGTGCAGCGTGTAAACTTCACTGCCAGCCGAATTGTCCTCGGGGCTATCCTTTCTTCCTCCTCGCCACCTTATCTCGCTCTCGCGTGAGATTTGACCGAGTACCAATCTACCTGAAAGTTCTCGAGAGCGTCTTCTACCGGCATCGATTCCGGCTTTGTTTGCGGATTTTCAAATTAAAAGTTGCTCCGCGATGTAGAGAGAAGGCTATCCGGCTAACCTGCTTGGTCGTCTAACGGTAATTGGCTCGTTATAGATAGATGGAATTTTCAGGGGAACGAGATTGACGTTCTAAGATTAACAGGAAGTCTGTCTACTTGTAACTTTCTATCTTAGCTCGTGGCGATGGCATGTCGGGGAGAGAGACGACGTGGAGGGATGTGAATTCGGATTTTAGAGTCTCGGTGATCGAATCTGTAGCGAAAGATAATGTAGAGGATGTGTTTGGCAATGTTTGATATAGGTTTCAACCCTTTGCTGTCGTATTAAATTTATATACAGGTGTCGTGCTGGTTGGAATTAATTTTCGTTGACGAAACAGTAGTTCATAGGATGCAAGGTTATGAAGGAAAAAGAATATCTATTAATTCTCTTTTAAACTTTAAGATCATCTTCGTTTATACTACATTTTATCATCTCCAATTCGTAGACAGTATTAATTCATGAAAATGTTCCTTAGTAGTTTATGTTCTTTGATTGGAAGTATAAACTGATATAAAAGTTAATATAACACATGATTAGTATGGTTCTCTGCTCTAGTAATATACAGGTACAAATATTAACCCTTTACGGACGAGAAAGAAAAATAACGATACATCGAGTATATACAAACCAATTACAAATATCGAACCGAGGGAAATTTTTTGAATTAAAAGATATGTATAACATTGATGACAAAGCTAAAATTATTTTTCGCTATATTCCAAGCAGCTTTCGCTCTAAAAAATAAAAATATTTCCACGTATATTATGGAAATCGTCTCAAAAAGTGAGGGATGTTTGTAAGAAAGGATTAGTAGGACGAATATCAATGTGCATGGAATATCAACATGAGCGAATTTAGGTTATTATGAAAAACGAGTATACGTGTAATGAATGAAGTGCGATATGGATTATATATATAAGAAAATTATAATATTGAGATAGGTTTATGCATAAGACAAGTTCCTGACGACCACATAGCACATCACACGCAGGACATTTTATCAATAGTCATGCCTAGTAGAAAATGCGAGATGTCCTGTTAATAATTTCTAATAGTTCAGGATGATATTGATTAAATGTATCAATCGTTCAAACAGTTATTAAAGGATAAGCTCGCCATCAACTAAGCTAATCTCCTCGATATCTAGTAGACACGACGTCAGCAGGAGTCGAGAGACGTTGCACCTGACGCGAGGATAGTGAGCCTGATTAGATTGACAGGCAAACGGTGCTAATGTATAAGCATAGTTCAAAAGTGCAATTGAGATTTAGCTTCTTTGGTAACGAAATTTTATTCTTCGGATATGGTTAGAAATATCGCCAAGTCACTGATTATCTTTACTCTGAAAGATCTACTAATATTCCTGATCCATATTCGTCCTTTTCTTATTCGTACTTGTGAGTATGATCGTGATTCAGTCAGCTCGTCTTATACTTAAACAATTTGTGAACAATTAACCCTTTGCACTCCGAATAATGTTCGCCGAAGATGTTCTCGGCTCCCGAAAATCACTTCTTTTATATATCTTAGTAATTTTACTATATTAATTATATAAATAATTTTACTAAGAAACTTTAACGTCCCCTGAGAGGGGACAGCGGAGTGCAAAGGGTTAAAATGATTTATTTAACCATACTTTGCATTCAACAGAAGTTACTAAAATTAAGAAAAAACAATTATCTCTCATTTTTATGAATGGAATATTAGATACATTAATAGATGTAGATCATCGAGCCTTAGTGTTAGTATTTGTGAAAAAAATTGTCGTATCCAATAATTTAGAATTATATTTATTATACTATCCAAAATTGTATTTGAGATTAGAAAGAACCAATTGGTCAGGAATTTTCCAAGAAGTTAGGGTTTCAAGGGATAGGAGAAATTGAAGATTGAAACGAATATAAGCCTTTTTTCGTGAACAGAACTGTCCTATACGATCTGTTTCTTATTTTCTATATAGAAAAGGTTTCATCGAGTAGTAAACATATTAGTTGAGCCAGCCTAACAGGTTTTAGCATCAGATATCAGTGAAGATCTAGTCAAAGAATATAATTATAGGTGAAAGTATATTTTTAACCGTTCTTGATGTACATTTTCTTACCAGTAAAAGCATTATTTATCTATTCCTATATCTTATATTTATTTTCATTATAAACTACCATAATCTTACAGAAAATAAACTATGATTGAGAATGAGGGTAAAATCGATGTACCCATATTAAAATATCGACAAAGTAACTGATATTAGGTTATACTATAACTAACATGATCCCTGTACGCTCTCTAATTCTTCGCAACATTTCCGTATTCTCCTATCAAGTTTCTCAGTCACAAAACTTTCATAAAACTCCCATTACACGAATTTCCATGACGCGTTCCAAGCTCAACTCTCACAAAACTTGCATTACTCGCAGTGCAACCTACTATCAGCATCCAGGTAACGTATCTCGCAACTTAGACATGAACAAGAACTCACAATCGACAACAGTCTTAACCAGTAAACTGTAGAATTTCTCGGGATGCGGAATGGGAATGGTCCAATGTTTAATTTTATAAGGAAAGTAAAACAAAACATATTGAGAATTACTTTTTTATTCGATATAACATTAACAATTCGTCAGTGAAAGATTTTCGTTATTAAAAATTGTCCAAAGATAGTAAAATTCGCGAACAAGAGAAATTACAGAAATTCGGTTGATTCCTGTATGGTATTTTTCAATATATTATAAAATAAACAAAATTCGATGAATACCAGATGCAATATCCAATGTACCAAAGAGTATACTTAATTTTTCAAAATAAAATAGCAGTTTTATTGATAATATGAAGGAAACGTATCACCAAATGAAATTCCAAGTTTTTATACTAACTGCCAATTTTTTATTTTACACGACGAGTATACCCGTCAACCACACCACAATAGAGTTTTGGATCGAAAGCTAAAATTTCTTTTATTATATAAACATAGAAATATTTGAAAATGATAAAAAATGAAAGACGGAAAACAAAATGTTATATACAAAGCAAAAAGCTTTATATTTGCGCTTATGATGCGAATGGATTAACCGGTTAAAATTTCGAGAAAAATGCGGAAACAACAGGCATTCCACGTTCTGCAGCAGTTATTCTTATTCTTCATTCATGGGCGATCTATTAATCGAGCCTAATGAGGGATTCGATGCATCGAAAGAAGCGGACGCGTTGGCTGGTCGAATCATCAATCAGCCGGTCGGGAAGTTAAATTGTCGGGACAACGGGTTTTAATATCTCCCGTGAGAAATAAAAGTTGGCGCGATAAATCAAAAGTGAAAAGTCTCTGCCCGACTGTATATATTTCTCTGTCTGTCTTCCCTCCTTTCCATCTCCTTTCTTCCCCGTCTTTTTTCCGCTCCTTCCTTCCGTCTGCCACTCAGCCACGTACAAAATGGGAAGTCTTCACTCTATTTCCCTCGGCTTCTCTCCGTCCCTCGTGTTCCTCCGGGTGTCTTCGTCCCTCCTTCTCTCCCAGCCTAATGCCTCTTCTTTTCCATCGACGACTCGCAAAAGTGATAAATGAATTCTCTCCCGCCTCCTCTATTTATATCCGCGCGCCGAAACGAGACTCTGCGACCCTTGCAATTGGATAATCCGCCCTTTAATCGCGGTGCACGCGATTTTCGTTGTAATGTCAACATAGAACTGATATAAACGTTTCTAATTGTTACCTGTAATTTCTTTTTCAATTTCTTTCTCGACAACTCTTTGTTATTTTGAGCGTTTTATTCTTCGTGTATCGCGCGTTCGTGAAGAATTGGCACAGCTTGTTTAACCCATTTGCATCATCGTTCTGAAAGGAGTCTTCCAAAACTTTCAATAAAATTAAGTGTAACAAACGAACTCTTACTTATATTTCATCCAGAAATTATACATATATTAAAACAACGTCATTCTATATGATGCTATAGTATAAATATTTATTCCTTTACATAGTTGTGTGATACATTAATTTATAATAGGCAAGCAACAGATATTGAGTGTGGATTATTCCACTTAATGATGCAAATGGGTTAACATCCTCACGACTGACTGACTTCGTTGACATCTCCTCAATTGCAGGTAATGACTACTGTGGGAATTGTTGACGGAAACAAAGACTCTTTTTTTTAATAATAAAGGTGGTTTATTTAAAATAATACCTAGACGATTGACTTATAATTCCCATACTGACACTGAACTCTCAACTCAATATTGCATAATACTGTTAAGCATTCTAGATTTTTCCTTGTTCAATCGTGCTTTCCTGACGTATCCTAAACATCACATTGCATAATATTGCTTTACTATCGCTCTTAAGATATCAATCCGCTCACCGCCCCTACAATAATATAATATATTTAGTAATATTAATTTTAAGAAACAGAAAACTAACGCCGATGCTATCATATTCTACCTACGACTAATTCTCACTAGCAGCTTTCTTAGACTTTCTCTCTTATGATTCTCTTTTGACACTCCTCAACTAATTCCTTGGCAGTCTTACTTTTTTTGTGACTTCCTTTTGACTTTTTCGACAAGCGTCCAAAAATTCCACGTAGATTCTAAGAACTCGTTCATTCCTCTCGTGTGATGGTCTAATATAGCCTAATGATAATTCAACCTAAACATCCTCCCGATCCACTATCGAACCATTCCAAACCCTCGTCAATCGCACTGACAATCAGTCGGTTTAATGCCACGTATATTCAATACTCCTTGATTGGATTTTATCATGATTTTAAGAACGAAATTTTATTTCGCTTCGATTTATTAATCTCGTTTCCAATGACCATAATTAATTTTGTGCATTAATTTCAATTCATTTCGACGTCTGATTTATTTCAGTGAAAACTACTAGACATAGAATTCTACTGTTTCTTAAGAGCAAATGATGGGAATAAACGAAAGCTTCTTATATCTAAAGACGAAATAATTGTCACTTGGTGCAATTACGATATACGATCACGACCTTTCTTTATTTTTATAAAAAAAAACCGATTGCATTTTGATAGAACTTGCGTGACTCGCGCTGCAGTTTCTTGCACATACGTCTCGAATGTAGGTTATCTACGGAATAATACATTCGAAAGTAACTTTATATCAATATTTGATATTTACTTACCTCGGCTGTTCGAAAGAGAAAGGCTGTTAATAAAATAGTGGCTTAAAATAATCTGATAAAATGGCTATTAATCTCTGACACACATACGGTTAATTTTCCACTAATTTTGCAGCGTTAATAGCGCCAAGATTTCTTAGCCAGAGATGCGGAAATTTCTACCTTCGTTGCAGAGATTGTCTAGACCTTCGTTGCCTAATAGAAGAACCTCCATTATCGGAATCCTCGTTATCCAAATATAGCGCTATATCCACTCAAACATATTGCAATTCGAACGTTCCAGCTCGTATAGAAACCGATATAGTTATTCCCTCTGGCAGATATATTCTCGATGAAAGTGTCATTTACGTGGAATAATTTGCTACAAAATTAATAACGTGATCAGAAGCTGAAAAAATCGTATCTAAAATACAGACTGTAATGAAATTGGTGAAACAGGAAATGAGTAATATATTCGGAGCAAAACTGAAATAAAATATAAAAGAATCAGTTTAATAATATCAATTTAATAATATCGATATTTTAAAAAATCGTATTTCCTTCCTCTTTTTAAATATGCCAGGTATTTAATATCAAGGATAAAATATTTTATATTAATTTTGCGTCGAGTTAAATAGTTGAAACGATTAACTCGCCTTATCAAATTACAGCTTGTGAATTGATAGTATTATATTTACCCTCTTGCTTTCGCAATATTTTTCTTTCTGCGAGAAAAGGTAGTTCACACTACCTCGTGTTTGAAAATAGCTGGAAATCTCGGTAAGAATCATTCGGCGTGACGTTTGATCGCAAGATAGCAATACCGGGCAGAACAGCATGAAAAGCACGGTAAACCATTTTACGACGTGCCATTTCATCTACAATAAATACAGTAATCGGGGTTTCAAGAAAGCAATTAATTCATAAGCGTATAAAATCAAAATGCAATCTCGCGAATAGCATACTAGAGCAATCGATATTCCTTGACTCGAATATATTAAAGTAACAATTAGAATACTGTACATTAAAGAAACGAACGATTAAAAAGAAATACCACTCTACTAAAATTAATAGAAAAATAAGAAAAATGGAACAAACATAGAGATTATTGCAAAACTGTAAACCTAAGCTTCTGTCACGTGTACTAAATTTTCTAAATTTTTTGAAACGTCTTTAGTTCCGAGACAAGAGGTTTTCACGTCGCCTTGTAACAGATCTTTCAATTTTCTAAGAACTCGGAGAATTTGTGGATGAGTTTTGTCCTAGGAAAACACTGACCTATTTCTCAACTGTATTAAGTGAAGAAGTTCACCAACCGATGGTAGATCCCAAATTCGAGGATCGACGAATGAACTGTGAGAAAACTTGTCACGCTCTTGAGAAAAGCCAGTTTTCTCCGTAGAATCGTGACATACTCCCTAAAAACGATCTCTCACAGAATCTATAGAAGACGATCTTTAGTAAACATTCGAACAAAAACCTTCTCATCTCACACTTTAATACTTCACCTATTTAGCCAGTTTTTGCCAAGAATCTACTACAGTACATTTTATCGCCTTATTAAAATTATTCGCGAAAACAAATAATGCAAAAATACGCCTCCATCGTTTATACGTTATATCGAATATACGAATCGACTTTTCATAAATCGTTTGCATCCTATACTATAATGACGAGGGAAGGTAAAGGGTTGATAACCCATATCCAAGCCTTCCGAACTAAGTTTGCCACGGGTTTCAAAGCTTAAACATCAGAGATAAAGCGAAAAGGAACCAAGTTAAGATTATACGTGTAACGATTAAGCTCCGACATGAAAAGAAGGTTACTCTTACCAAAGCGACCTTTAAAATCAGCGCGAGACATCGTAAACAGAGCTATCTCTTCCGATAGATCTTACCAAACGCTTACAAACCTGGCCCAAACCTTTCTACGATCCCATCTCGCCCACGAACAGTCAGCAATTACCGCGATCTCGAGGAAAAGTATGAAACAGCGTGCAATTATCCGATGACATAAAATTTGTTCGAGAAGCAAAAGAAGGAAAGACCGGGAGGAAAAAATGATCGTTCGTATCGAAGATCTCGCGGTTCGAGGGCATCGTATTTTACGGTTAAGGAGAGGGTCAGAGAGCTGTTATTAGGGTAGTCCTGATCGCAAAGCTCGCCTTGTTGCGTCGTTTATGCTTATCGTCGTTTGGCA
Organism: Lasioglossum baleicum; assembly: GCF_051020765.1. NCBI lineage: Eukaryota > Metazoa > Arthropoda > Insecta > Hymenoptera > Halictidae > Lasioglossum > Lasioglossum baleicum. The sequence continues at coordinate 31,027 of NW_027470188.1, forward strand.
CGCGCCACTCGATTACAAGTTGCGCGCGAAAAATCAGCTGTGGCGCTGCTGTCCTGGCGGTCGGTGCAATTTTCGTGGCCTGTTACGAACTGGGTCGCGTTCGACCGGTTAATACACCGTCTAGTGATCGATGTCTCCACGATAAATGGCGGCGCTGCTACGACGCAACCAGACTCTGATGCAACTAGCAGAAAAAGGGCAGGAAATAAAAAAAAATGACCCGTTTATCGAGAATTTCTAGAAAGTAGAAACAAATGAGTTTGATCAAACCTGGAGTTGAGTTGATCCAATCGTGAGATCGAATATTTCCAGGATTAATGTTTCGGAGCTCCTAAAAGTCAATCCTGAGCATCCACGTTTAGCACGGTCATTGACAATTTTGTTTATATTTACTGCCAATTTTCGATGATCAGAATATAGCTACAATGGAGTGTTGATCTTGTCTTTAAATCAGCGAGACCGAATTTTGTCGACGTTGAATCACTGACAAATGTTTTCATCGAATTTTAACAGTAATGTATATGCGGATGATAGATTCTGAAATCATCGGTAAATTGTCGATGCATAAATAATATCAAGAAAACTTGTTGTCAGTGAAACGATTCTCGATCTACTGATGCTCAGGAACGTGTTTGAAAATATAGCTTTTTTTCCCAATTTACAGAAGATTAGGAAATTGTATCAGGACTTGTTCTATTCATATGCAGTTGTTTATATGTCCTGGCAGTTCTCATTGAACAGGAATAGACTCTAGCTATGGTGCAGTGGTAGTATGGTGGTTAACTACGTAGGTAAAACATATTCCTCACCTTCGTTTCTATTGAGTAATCGGCTCCTCCCATTACATGATTCTTCACTATACTGCTGTTTTCTTCATTACGTTGACACGTGTAATATACATATATACTCCTTCGTTTCTGCTTGACTTAACGCATACGTGGGGTTTGGATTACGTATGATAAAAGAAGCGAGCCACCAGTTTCTCAAGACTGACCTGCGGACTATGTATCATTAATCGCATGTACATTTTTGGCTCAAACATAACATTCGCCAGTGTATTCACATGCATAATTTAACTTATGTGTCCATGTTAAGTGATGTATCGCGTGTGTTTCAGCGTTCGATTGTGAAGACGCTGAGCTAGTTAGGTGTTTTATAATAAAGTGCACTGGTTGACGTTTTGCACTTTATTTATTTTGATGATGCGTTGTCTGCTTGTCGAGTTCGTTCTGAAGTGTTCTGTCTGATGTTCGATTGAGTTCTGATATGGTTTGTTTGACAGTTAGTTGAGATCTGTCTGCGCTGGTCCATGTTTGTTGGAGTTCGGTTCAAGTATGTTGTGATTGGTTGGTACAGGATTTGGTAGTGGAAAAATAGAGTTTTCTGATTGGATTGTGTGTGAGGATGTGTACTCCTTTTCTGAAGCAGTAAGAAGAATGCACAGAAGGTGCCTTCCGGTATTGTTTAGGGTCGTAATTTATGGACATGCGTTTGTTTGTCGTTTCCTTGAGTTAGTCACACGTGCGTTTATTCTGTTGAGTCTGGTTGTTATAAATTTTCGGTACTCGTTTCTGGTAATTGCGATTTAACACTTTGACTGCCATGGTGGTCACATATGACCGGCAACGGTTTCTCCCGTGACACCACGGTGGTCATGGGTGACCGGAGCCTTTCAACTTTATACAATTGTAAAAAACTAAATGAAAACCGAGAGTTAGTGTATTTGAATAAGGCTGATGTATAGAAGATACATTGAAATAAAATGTGCCCTATTGAACAATTAAAATTTTTTTTAGAACAATAAAGAATAACAAAATGTTAGAAGAAATCTTGCATCTAACAGTGCACATTGTGCACGATCCGGACAATAAGTGGTCACCTTCTTGGTCTTATTTTTAGCAATTTTTGACCTAAAAAGTTTAGAATTTTTTTTCTAACATTCCCTGCAAAATTTTCGTTCCAGGTACGCTCTTCTTTTTTTTTGCAATTCGTGCCGTAATCTTCGTCGAACCGTTACTAAGGCACCACAGTGGTCACTCGTGACCACCAGTAAGAGAAACGCTCCATTTGATAAAAATATTGCCTTCTAACATCAATTCATTATTATTTTGCCATTATATGCTTCATATAATAAAAATAATCCCCTGAACAAAATATATGATTTCGGCGTGGTAAGGGTTAATCCATAAGAAAGACGGCGAGACACGTTTAACCTTCATTATTGCAACTCAGTATGTATAATCCAAATGCTACTGTACCATATCAGCGTATAGTATGAAGAATATTCTCGTCTCTCTTTTGTCTCTATGTAGTCCTATAATTCTCGTGGATGATGTATAATGTACTATAGCGTTGTTTGATTGCACCGCAGTGAGACCGTGGCGCTAGTAGTCGAGCCAGTACTCGGCAGCGCCGTCGAACGACGTAAGTCCACGGTGGAATCGGTGTAACAGCCGAGATGCTATCGCGACGGACTCGTGCTTCGAACGGTCTGATATTATGGGTAATAGGTGTATGCATATTCCGCGGTAACGACGTTAGACGACGCGTCGTATGAAAGTATTCTTCCGTACCTTCGAACTCGTTAATTTGTCCGCGAAACGCTGTCTGAATAATAAAGCGACGGGCTGTAGGAATGGGGGATCGATAATCGTGACGGGTGGCGATGAAAATTAATTGAAAGCGGCGAAAGGGATTTAAATAATTTCCCACGTCGCGCGTGCCTGTCTCCCGCGTCCGTTCGTCTCGTTGTCTCTACTGCAGACCCTGGTTCAGGATCTACGGTTATTGTTATATAGAAAATTCCATTGCCTCTCGTTCTATTTTTTAACGATTTGTTTCCTTGCTGCCGATTTTAATTGTAGCGTTTAAGAGATATTGTATGGTGTCTAGGTATTTAATATTACAGTTGAAAATTAGAAAGGTGCCGGTTGCAAGTTAGAAGATCGGGTAAATAGTTGTTAGGATATTTGTATTATGTGACTCTATCTTTGGTGTTGGGGACAATTCATTTGTGATCAGTTTGCATGACTGGTGAGTAAATAAGAGAAAGAGAGAGAGTGGTATGAGATAAAGGTACAAGTATTTAAAGATTGAAGCTTGCAATTTGGTAAATAAGTAAAGGTAAAGCCAAACCAAAGACAATTCTGTTTAATATCATGTTGATATTTTAATCAAAAGCGTATTAGAACCTATTCTTTGAGCGAACAATCATTCTTCATCATGTGCAAACTTAACCTCCGACATTTGGTTATCTTAAGGTCCCTAATTTTAAATTCTTCATGACAAATGCTACATATTAACAATATATTAACGATTATCATTTCAAATGCTTCCTACTGCTTCTTGTCGATTCATTTCACTTGGTCTTGATATACCCTGTTGGTTTCTATCGTCAGGCGAGTCTATGTGATCAAATTCCTGACAGTTACAAATAAATTAATAAAATTCTTTTGTTCTTGAGTTGTTCGATACTTGTTACTCATCGATGAAAGCAATTTTAAAAGGAGAGTGAAAAAGTGATTGTATTTGTATTTCCAATTTTTATGTCAGTATACTTGTGTATGAGTATGGAATAGCAGCAGGTGAACATGGCAAATTAAGGGAGTTACAGAAGATTAACTCCAGTTAGCATAACAAGCTAAACACGTATCAACCCACCCATAGTTCCAAGCAAGTATCCAGTCCTGGAATTCACCGACGAACTATTTACATCTCCTAAAGAAACACTCAAAGTAAAACAAAACGTTCTACGTAGCCACTTCGACTACAGCACCTATTTCTGACTGTAGACCCATTATACCAAGGCTCGAAAGTTTTAGCCTTGGATAGTTCTAGTTTTCGGATAATTTAACAGCAACAACCAATTCAACGTTAATTCAACAAGTTTAATAAAGTTCGGGACTGAATATGAAGCTCGATGTACGTGTCATGGAAAGTTCCAGCTCGAGTACGTGCGAAATTATTAGCTACCATATCACTGTTATTATAATACTTCGGTCCAAATATTTTACTCGTATTAATTTTTAACGGCAATCAAAAAATGGAAGGAGATTCTGTGAATTTTATTAACGTGATTTTATCAGATTCTACTTAGTCTTTCGTAGAAATTATTGAAAAATTTAGCAATAAGCGGTCCTGTTTGTAGGTCAACTTTTGGATAAATTGTTAAGAAATTTTTATCCAATTCATTCTACATTTTTCCAATGAAGTTTAATCAAAGAGATAAGAGTCACCATCTAGTCAGTTATCTAGTCGAGTCATTTAATTTTTCAATTCTTTCCTTTATTTTTTTCTTAAGAGTATTGTTATGTTTTGACGAAAATTTTGACAGATTAATATTCTCTGTATCTTTTGTATAAGATAGAGATTCAGTAGATGTTCCAATACTTTTAAACCAGAGTGTACCCCTGCCCAACTTCAAATACAGAACCAAAGCTAAAACTCCAATCATTGATCGGTTCCTCTGAAAGAGAGGGCAAGAAGTTAAAAGAAACTGAAAGAAAATGAACAAAAGGATCATATTATACTCGCGTTGAAACTAAAAATAAAAACAGAACAGTGAAAAATCTGGGACAAGAAAAATCGACTATATGGACATAATATAATACATAAAGCTGTATTCCATATAAAAAGAATTAAGTGCGTATTGTTAACCACGATTGTTTTAATCACACTACAAATATGTTACAATCGACAGGAAAAAAATTGAACAATATATATAGTACTTATAATATGTTCATTAAAAGCGTGCACATTTAGTGGATCATAATATTATTCAAAGGCAACAATAGTATATCGGAAGGATTATTTATTACAAAATGGAAAGTTTCAATATGATGTAAATAGATTTATTATACATCTTTTGTCGCATATGATACGCTTAAAGCAATTTTCCAGTTAACACACTAGCGCTACCATGGTCAATATCTACAATGAATAAATATACGATCCATTTTAGTTCAATTACTTTCTCATTTTACCGATATAATTTCAAACATTTCTCTTTATTATATGTAGAATATCGTCTCAAACGTTTCGATTTAATTTATCGTTTAATATAATCTTTAAATATTTAAGTATTCGAATACCTTCATGTATATATTTGCATACATAGTCTTATTATAAAATTATTCTTCATGATTTACGTTGCGTTATCAATGACAACCGTAAGTCTAAAACTCCAGCCTTTTATTATAATCTTCAAATATAGTAAACATAATACTTCCATATATATTTGTATATATGTAATCTTATTAGAAAATTATTCTGCATGGTTTATGTCGCGTTCCAATCTATGACAACCATAAGTCTGAAACTCCAGCATTTTATTATAATCTTCAAATATAGTAAACATCAGTGTTTGAATACCTCCATATATATTTGTATATATGTAATCTTATTATAAAATTATTCTGCATGATTCATGTCGCGTTCCAATCTATGACAACCATAAGTCTGAAACTCCATCACTCTTACAATTTCAACATCAATCGAGGCCATCGCTTAATACGATAATTTACGAGCGTTTGAATATCGCTTGAACCAACTGTACTTTATCCTCATAATGTCCAAGCGTGTAAATACGTCTGCCAAGAAGCACACTTTGTTACCCCATCCTATTTACCTTCAGTAGCGTGCAAGTATCTCACTGGCATGCGCCATCCACATACGGGCGATCGTTCAACGTTCCGTGACAAATAACGATGACTTTTTCGCGGTGAACGCGTCACTATGTCGGCGGGTTAGTTTGTTCGCGTCTGTCACGGAATTTCGCGCGAGTAATTCCGACTATTTCCTCCCACGATCTTCGACCATCTATGCAAAAATGTCCACGGTGCTCGGTAAACAGCCTGTCCCGAAGTCACCGTGTATTTCTGCCTGATTATTAAACACCCTCTTAAATTATCTTAATTCAGGAGGAATCTTGGTTTAAAATCATGAAAATGTTCGTGTTTCGAGGAATTTACAAAAAACTATTTGCTTTGTGGCTTTGAGAACTAGGAAATGTTATTAAGTAATTGTAGAAGTACAAAATAAATTTTTTTACATTACAGGGTTACATTTAACCCTTTGGAGAAAAATGTCATAATACGTGGAAGTTTCTTAATTTTTTAGAATGAAAGCTGGGTGGAATATAGCGAAAAATAATTTTAGATCTAAAGTTAGACTTCAACAGAGTCTAGACCGATGGTATTTAGTATATTGCGTGCACGTGTATGTTAGCCGGACATAATCAGACAACGTGAGAGTTGAAAGATCAGAAAACAACTGACACTACGATTTCCTGAATTTTCTAGCCGAGTAAATCGAGAATTTGCCGATGGACAAACGCTGCTCTCATTGGTTAAATGGAACTAAAGGCGTTTTCTTGGTCCGCAAATCGGTGGTCCGGAAAAAACGTAAAGTTCCTCAACCCAAAACTGGTATGGAGGAACTCTTCCCATATGATCACATGCATGCAAATTTCCCGCGCGATAATCTTCGTGGACATGATACGTCTGGCAAATGTCCATTTATATCCCCTTGACGCGCCGATGGTTAAAAGTGTCATGCATCTAAAATGAGATTTTATAGGTCCTTTCTTAGCCGAATCCCAAGTGTCTCGTTACAGCTTTATCGAAAATTTATAGTTTTCTAACGAAACCGTAACTAGAAAGTTATCTAATGGAATAATAAATAGCAAGTTCCCAAACGAAAAGAAATTCCGATATTCATATCGTTCGAGCACTTAGGATTCGACCATTGGAGCACCTTAACACGTTGACGCCGGCGCGCATCACCGGTGGGTCACACTTCTATTTCACAAAATAGGTAATACAGAATAGGTTTATTTTTCAATTTTCAACATTATAAACAGATATTCGATATTAAAAACATAACAATTCAATATTATAAGCATTACATAATTATTTAACTTTTTATGTAATTTTTCAAAACATGTTGCGCAGAGTGCCGGTTGGCCCTTACATCGGTTATGAAAACAGACCTCTACTGTTTGAGAAAAATGGAATAAAGTATTCCAAAATTAGGGACAAAACTGGTCCCGTCAGGTTTACTTAACATTTTCAGGTATATGCAAATTGATATTAGAAAACTACAGTATATCAATGTATTAGTTGAAGTCCACGGAATTTACTGAATCTAACGGGAATCATATCGCTGTAGTAGTTTTGTCATAAATAGAGGTCAAAGTCGAAAAATGGCGATTTTCAAAGTCGATTTGCTCAAAAACTGAGGGTAATAGACAAAAACTGATTTCAGATTCGGTTTTAGCTCATCGAGATCTATGAACATCACCTAGTGGGTATTATCGCGTAAAAATCGTGTTGAACAGCGTAATCTAACACTGCGCTGTCTCACGAAACAGACAGTGAATTGGGGGTCCTCCAGGTCTGTCTTTGTTCCGCGATGGAACGATGTCAGACGCGGTGATCGTGCTATCACCACGATTAACCACTAGCCAGAGACTCAGACGCGATCCTAATCCGTAGACAGCTGTAGATAAATCCGCGCGTGAAGGTTGCTCCTTGAAGAGCACGCAGGACGAATGACGATATTAGGAATAATTATTCAACTATATTCACCGGGCCGACAGGTCTCGGGACAGAGGCGTCGGGAGAGGGTCGTAGAGGGCAGGGCTGGTAGGTAGCCCGTAAAATATGATCCTGGCCGGCCTGGTCGGCGCCACGGCGGCTAATACGTTTGAGGGAGAAGTTAGTAACAGGTGGCGCGATCCATAACGGACCGTGCAGCTTCCAAGTCGACCCTCTTACACCCTCTGTCTTCGCATCGCCGCGTCGCTGCCGGCCAGCAGCCCTTCTCGCGTTTGCCCCTTAAACGGGCCACGCGCCTACGTGTACCGTGCCTGCGAGGAAACTTTAATTAAAAATAAAAACTTGTTTCTTTCGTTGCAGGGTCCCTGCCACCGAGCACCAGCCCCAGCCCGTATACCACGGAGATGCCGAAGAAAGGTAAGCTCGTAAACCTGCCTTAATCGCGGAGAAAATAATATTTTATCCCCCGGATGGAGCCGGCCTGGGCTGCTTCCGTTTTCCTCCTCGATACCCCTTCGAGAGTCTTCTTCGCTTTAGACATCCTTTGCCTCTCCTTTCCCTGCCTTTCCTCTTTTTTAAATTTATTTTTCTTTGCTCAGGGTTGATTTTATATTTTCGGCCTTGATCTTGATCTTCTCTTGTTAGGCAGGAAGTTTTTTTCTGTTTTTATTAGGGCATAAGTTAGTGTACAATTTATTACGCTGGTATTGGGTAGATATTTTACGTTATCGTTAGACTGGGTTTTTTTTATAGTAGTTGCTGATTCTCGTGGTTGATTTGGTTGGATAGTTAACCTTCAACTGGTGCCATTAAATTATTGGATTTGTATCAAAATTAAATTATTTCCAGTTTGGTTAATAACGCGCAATATATTCTTTGTTTGCAAAGTATCGTAATGAAATGAAATCGTGTTTAATAATTAACCCTTTGCACTCGAGTGGTGACTCTCAGTCGCCATTTGTTTCAATGATATAATTTAAATAACGAATAAGAGACGATTTTATTGAAATAAAATTATTCTTCTCTTTAAATAATTTTCTTATCTTATTTTAGTATAAAATAATATAAAATATATATCTTCGAGTGCAAGGAGTTAATTAATGTATTTGAATTTGAAATAACACAAGGATGCGTGTAAATTTGTATACAATTTCTTACTTATTGTTTTAAAAATATCGTCAATTTTATAGCAGAAAGTTATTCGATGATAATAAATATTCTTTATATGCAGTGATTTCAGAAAGATACGTTACCAATTGAAGGTTAAACGGGAGGTTTTTGTGTTGTAAATGGGGGGTAAAGAGGAGGCTGAGGGTGAGTTAAGTAGGTAGAGGGTAATTGGAGAGATTGGGGTTCGATCTCTCGAGGTTTTGGGGTGGGTTTAGATGTAATCTTTGAACTCTTGAAAAGGTGAAACTTTGCATTCGACATTTTTTTTACTCATTTTAAAAAGTGAAGTCTCGATAGTTTTTGCATAAATTTTCTTTTCGATTATAGTTGTACAAGATAAAAACAAAAACACGACAATATAGAAAAATATTCTATCAAAAATTTATGTCTCTTATTCAAGCATGCTAATATTCATTTAATTTGTTCTATGTTCAGTAATTTCTATATTTTTATATAAATTTATATAATTTTAACTTGCCTTCACTTATTTGTACAAGAATGATTAGGTCTGTACCATTATGTTTTATATTTCTATATTTATTTATTTATTTCGTATTTTCTTCTTATCGAGAATTTCCTTCGTGAATTTCGATCTACAAAAAGGGTGCAAAGTTTCAATTTCTCGAAACTCCGAACTTTCTCGGGTTTCGAGAGATTTCGAGGTTTCGAAGTTTCGAGAAACCCACGCCTAATGATATTTCTTCGTACAATGTACGTTTGCGTTCAGTTTAGTATACGGATTACTGAATCGTTGGAATTGTACTGACTCGACTCGCATAAATACAGCAGCACGAAAGCTTATGTTTCAAACTTTTGACAAATGAAATACACGCATTGGATTCAGACTTCGAAACTTAATACCGTATCTAATGCGCAAAGAAATTTGTGAAAAATTTGATAATAAACCTTTCATTTTGTTAGGAACATAAAAATATTCTGAAAATATTAATTATTTCTGTATCAGTTTCTATTAATACCTAGTGGTTTCATTTTTGTTATTAATTTTAATATTAACGTTTCTTTTAGATTTGCGAATATTTTTATTTTAATTACCGTAAACGCTACATCCACATCCAGTATTTTTCATCTTCACATTTTCCACTCTCGAATTTTATTTCAGGCATAGTATTATTTTCAAAATTTGTTGGTTTCAGTCTTTTTACTGCTAACGAAGGAAAAATCAGTCATTATATTCATCTCATTTATTTTCGTCCAAACCATCAATTAATTTGTCTTTCGCGTCTTACAGATTTGGAAACAGTAAATAATGAAATTTTGTACAATTCATTCACAAAAACATACATATAAATCGTCTCATTTCTCACATATACTACATACTTATTTCGAGCTGACAGTCAAAGAGTTAACTTTGCACTCAAGAGGCATTCTAGTCGACAATTAACAATTAATAATTCATTCTTAGTTTAAAGCAATGAACTATTTAAAAAAAAAGAAAAAGTAAAACAGTCAAATTTTTTGTTACGAATCAACCCTAAAACGAAAAGTTTTCTCAAAAACTTTCGAGTGCAAAGGGTAAAAACCGCAATCATCACTAAAACACCAAATTCTGGAAGACTCCAAAATACTTAAAATTTCCGAGATATCCACGAAAACGACAGTTTTAATTCACGAATTTGCGTAGCGAGTTAAATGAAGATTGAATTTTCTCTGGATCCTCATTGGAGTTTCTTCATTTTAAATTCGTCGTGTTGGAAGAAGCCGAGATGCCGAGATAAATAAGTAACATTTCGCGTAACGGGAAATGTCGGAAGTGTGGTCGATTGATGCGTTTGCCTGCACTCTGCACACGAATCTCATAAGCGGCTTAACCTCTGTCAGTTTTCTTAAGGGAAGTAATTCACTTGCCCCGGCCGCAAGTCGAATGCCTGGCGATTTATTATTTACAAAACGAACGTTGCAAATCTTTCGGCCGTCGCGTATACGATGATTAAAATTGAACGAAGTTAGCGACTGAACGTTTCAGATATTTATTTCTCGCTGAATCCCCGGAGGAACTGCTATAAAATGCCATTTTCTGTACAGATTGGGAGCTGATGGCCGAAATGAATAACTCTGTTTACGGGAATCCAAGCTCGCTGACGATTCACAACGAGAAAAGCATGAAAGCAGGTAAAACCGTTTGCGGATTGTTAAAATGTATTTATAGCACGAACGCGACTGAAATACAACCCTCACGTTTCATCCTTATGGACGTTTGTCGTCGCGGCAAGTAACAAAACTCTATTGTTACTCAAATTTGACGTTAGAACCCTAGTATCCTTTAACTTTTTTACTTCACTCGAAATTTGAAGATTGTTGGACTTTTTCAGCGTTTAACGAATTATATCGTAGCTGAAATTTAGAATAGAATACAAATTCGTACGTCTTATGAAATTCGATATTAAAATTCATATAGTGACGATGACAATATATTTTTTATTTTTCAGGTTTTATGTTTAAATTTTCGTTTTTATTTGAAATTAGAACAGAAACGGAATTTTTAAACGAAAAGAAAGTGTACGTGTGTTTAACGAATTATGTCGTGTTCGAAATTTAAAATAGAATAGAAATTCGTATGTTTTATGAAAATTTTCTTAATATGGTAATGCAATATTAAGAATTATATAGTGATATAATGTAGATAATATATTTTTTATTTTTTATTTAAAATTAGAATAGAATAGGAATTTTTATAGGAAATAGTAGCATAAATGTATTTAACCCATTAGTATTCAAAATTTATAATTGAACCTAAGTGTACATATGTCGTATAAAATTTTCTTATCAAAATTCCTTG
>NW_027470189.1:0-42503 GCF_051020765.1 Lasioglossum baleicum
TGAAGGTTAGGTATGTCCGTATCGTATCTTTTGATGCTATAACTCCTTAACTTCGTATTAATTTGTGACGATAATAAATATTTATATATAGAATAATCTGAAATACTGTGAAGGACAAGTTTTTAAAATATTTCTGATTCTAAAAATATTTAGATGCTTCCCTTTGAGGTTAGGTATGTCTCGTATCATTGGAGGCTGTGAGTCCATAACTTCGTATTAATTTCTGACGATGATAGGAATTTATATTCAGATATCATCGAAATTCTGTGAAGAACATGTTGTTATATATTTGTGATTCTAGTTTTATTTGAATTCGTACTTTGTGGTCAGAAATGCCTCGTATGATTGGTTGCTATTATTCCTTAACTTCGTATTAATTTCTGACGATGATAAAAATTTATAACCATAATAATCGGAAATTCTGTGAAGAACATGTTGTTATATATTCCTGATTAAAGATTTATTTGTATTCTTACTTTGAGGTTAAGTATGCCTCGCATCACTGGATTGTATTGTTCCTAAACTTGGAATTAATTTCTGACGATGATAAAAATTTATATAATATATAACCGGAAATTCTGTTAAGATCAAATTGTTAAATATTTCTGATTCTAGGATTCATTTATAAACTCTTACTTAGAGATTAGATATATCTCCTATCATAGTATACCCCATAATTCCATAACTTCCTATTAATTTCTGACTATGAAAAAAAACTTTTACCTAGAATAATAGAAGTTCCGTGAAGTAAATGTTGTTAATTATTCTTTATATTCTAGATTTATTTGGATTCATACTTTGTGGTTAGGTATGCTTCGTATCATTGATGCTATTATTCCTTAACTTTGTTCTGCTTTCTGTCTATGACAACAATTTATATTACAGAATAATCGGAAATTCCGTGGTGAACATGTTGTTAAAGGTTTCTGATTCTAGTTTTATTTAGATTCTTATTTTGAGGTTAGGTATGTCTCGTATCAATGGATACTGTAGTTCCATATATTCGTATTAATCTCTGACGATGATAAAAATTTATTATCTAGAATAATCGGAAATTCTGTGAAGGACATGATGCTGAATATTTCTATTTCTAGTCTTATTTAGATTTATACTTTGAGGTTAGGTATGTCTCGTATCATTGGATGCTATAATTTCTTCACTACGTATTAAGTAGTGACGATAATAAAAATTTATATCTAGATTAATCGGAAAATTCTGTGAAGAACATGCTGTTAAATATTTCTGATTCTAGACTTATTTAGATTCCCCCTTTGAGGTTAGGAATGTCTCGTATCATTGGATTACTATAATTCCTTAACATCGCATTAATTTGTGACGAGGATATAAATTTATATATAGAATAATCGGAAATCCTCTGTGCTGGACATGTTATTAAATATATCTCATTCTAGATTTATTAGATTCTTTACATTCAGGTTAGGTGTATCTCCTATCATTGGATACTATAATTCCTTAGCTACGTATTAATTTCTTTCGATTATAAAAACTTATAACCTATAATAATCGGAAATTCTATGAAGAACAACGTTGTTGAATATTCCTGATACTTGATTGATTTTGATTCATACTTTGAGGTTAGGTAGTCTCGTATCATTGGGTGCTATTATTCCTTAACTTCGTATTAAATTTCAGACGATGATAAAAAGTTATATCTAGAATAATCAGAAATTCTGTGAAGAACATGTTGTTAAATATTCCTGATTCTAGATTCATTTAGATTCAATACTTTTAGGTAAGGTATGCCTCGTATCATTGCATGCTATAATTACTTAACATCGCATTAATTTGTGACGATGATATAAATTTATATATAGAACAATCGGAAATTCTGTGATGAACATGTTGATAAAAATTTCTAGTTCTAAACTTATCTAGATTTTTACCTTGAGGATAGGTATGTCTCGTGTCATTGGATACTATAATTCCTTAACATTGTATTGATTTGACATGATGATAGAAATTAATATATCTAGATTAATCGGAAATTTCTGTGAAGAACATGCTGTTATATATTTCTGATTCAATACTTATTTAGATTCTCCCTTTGAGGTTAGGAATCGTCTCGTAGCATTGGATGCTATAATTCCTTAACAATTGTATTGATTTTGTCACGATGATAAAAATTAATATCCAGATTAATCGGAAATTCTGTGAAGAACATGTTGTTATATATTTCTGATTCTAGACTTACTTAGATTTCTCCCCTTTGAGGTTAGGTATGTCTCGTACCATTGGATGCTATAATTCCATTACTTTCGTATGAATTTCTGACGATAATAAAAATTTATAAATAAATTAATCGGAAATTCTGGTGAAACACAATGTTGTTGAATATTCATAATTCTTCATTGATTTTTGATTCAATACTTCGAAGTTTCGTATGTATCTTATCATTGGATGCTGCTGTAATTCCTTAACATCGTATTAATTTCTGACGATGATAAAAAATTTATATCCAGAATAATCTTAAATCCTAGTGATGGGACAAGTTTTTAAATATTTCGGATTCTAAATATATTTAGATTCTACCTTTGAGGTTAGGTATGTCTCGTATTCATTGGAGGCTATGAGTCCATAACTCACGTATTAATTTCTGACGATGATAGGAATTTATATCCAGAATCATCGGAAATTCTGTGAAGAGCATGTTTTTAAATATTTCTGATTCTAGTTGTACTTAGATTCTTCCTTTGAGGTTAGGTATGTCTCGTATCATTGGATGCTATAATTCCTCAACTTCGTAATAATTTCCTGTCGATGATAAAAACTTATATCTAGATTAATCGGAAATGCTGCGAAGAACGTGTTCATAAAAATTCCTGACTCTAGACGTATTTAGATTCCACACTTTGAGGTTAGGTAGGTCCTGTATCATTGCATGCTATTATTCCTCAACATCGTATTAATTTGAGTCTATGACTAAAAATACATATTTAGAATTAATCGGAAAACTCTGTGAAGAACAGGTTGTTAAATATTTCAGATACTAGATATATTTATATTCTTGCTTCGAGGGTAGGCATGTCTCGTATCATTGGATGCTATAGATCCTTATCACGTATTAATTTGTGACGATGATAAAAATTTATATCTAGAATAATCGGGAATTATGATGAGAATATATTGTTAAAAAATTTCTGATTCTAGATTTATTTAGATTTATGCTTTGAGGTTAGGCATGTCTCGTATCATTGGATGCTATAATTCCTTATCTTCGTATTAATTTCTGAAGATCATAAAAATATATATCTAGAATAATCGGAAATTTCTGTGAAGATCATGTTAATATTTCTGAACCTAGTTCTATTTAGAATCCTTCATTTGAGGTTAGGTGTGTCTCGTACCATTGGATGCTATAATTCCTTACCTTCATAGTAGTTTCGGACGATGATAAAACTTTATAACTAGAGTAATCGGAAACTCTCTGTGAAGAACAGGTTGTTAAATATTTCAGATACTAGATATATTTAGATTTTTCCCAATTGAGGTTAGGAATGTCTCGTATCATTGCACATGCCATAATTTCTTTACTTCATATAAATTTGTGACGATAATAAAAATTTATAACAAGAGAAATAATCAGAAATGCTGTGAACAACATGTTAAAATATTTCTGATTCTAGTTTTCCCTTAGATTCTCACTTTATGGTTATGTATGTCGCGTATCATAGGATAATATTATTCCTTAACTCCGTATTTATTTCTGACAATGATAAAAATATATATCTAGAGCAATCGGAAATTCTTTGATGAACATGTTGATAAAAAATTTCTGATTCTAGACTTATTTAGATTCTTACTTTGAGGTTAGGATCGTCTCGTATTAGTGGTTGCCATAATTCGTCAACTTCGTATTAATTTCTGACGATGATAAAAATTTATATCTGGAATAATCAGAAATTCTGCGGAGAACATGTTGCTAAATATATTCTGATTCCAGTTTTATTTAGATTCTTACTTTGAGGTTAGGTGTGCCTCGTGTCATTGGATACTATAATTCCTTAACTTCGTAATAATTAGTGTCTATGACGAAATATATATATATAAAGAGTAATCGGAAATTTCTGCGATGAACATGTTGCTAAATGTCTCTGATTCTATCTTTTATTTAGATTAACACTTTGAGGTTAGGTTATGTCTCGTATCATTGGATGCTATCATTCCTTAACTTCGTATTAATTTCTGACGGTGACCAAAAATATACAACTAGAACAATCAGGAATCTTCTGTGAAGAACATGTTGTTAAAATATTTCTGATTCTATTTTTATTTAGATTCTTAATTTCAGGTTAGGTATGTCTCGAGTCATTTGATTACTATAATTCCTTAACTTCGTATTAGATTATGACGATGACAAAAATTTATAACTAGAATAATCGGATAATCTGTGAAGAACATGTTGTTAAATATTTCTGATTCTTCTTTTATTTTGGATTCTTACTCTCAGGTTAGGGTATGACTCGAGTCATTGGATACTATCACCTATCCTAAACTTCGTATTAATTTTTGTCTATGACGCAAATTAAATAAATAGAATAATCAGGAATTATGTGAGGACAATGTTGCTAAATATACCTGATTCTAGATTTATTTAGATTCGTGCTTTGAGATTAGGTGGGTCTCGTGTCATTGGATACTATAATATCTAAACTTCGTAATAATTAGTGTCTATGATGAAAATATACATATAGAATAATCGGAAAATGCTGCGATGCACATGTGGCTAGATATATCTGATTCTAGATATATTTAGATTAACACTTTGAGGTTAGGTAGGTCTCGTATCATTGGATACTATAATTCCTTAACTTCGTATTTATTTGTGACGATAATCAAAATTTGTAACTTGAATAATACGAAATTCAGTGATGAACGTGTTGTTAAATATTTCTTATTCAAGTCTTATTTAGATTCTTACTTTGAGGTTAGGTATGCCTCGTATCATTGGATGCTATTATTCTTTATCTTCGAATTAATTTCTGACGATGACAAAAATATATTACTAGAATAATTAGAAATTCTGGGAAGAACATGATGTTAAATATTTCTGATTCCAGTTTTATTTAGATTCTTACTTTGAGGTTAGGTATGCCTCGTATCATTGGATACTATAATTCCTGAACTTCGTATTAATTTCATCTATGGCAAAAATTTACAACCAGAATGATCAGAAATGATCAGAAATTCTGTGAAGGACATGTCGTTAAATATTCCTGATTCTAGATTTATTTAGATTCATACTTTGAGGTTAAGTATGCCTCGTATTATTGGATGTTATTATTCCTTAACTTCGCATTAATTACTGACCATGATAAAAATTTATATCTGGAATGATCGGAAACGCTGCGAAGAACATGTTAAATATATCTGATTCTAGATTTATTTCGATTCATACTTTGAGGTTAGGTATGCCTCGTATCATTGGATGCTATAATTCCTTAACTTCGTATTAATTTCTGACGGTGATAAAAATGTATGACTTGAATAATCAGGAATCCTGTGAGGACCATTATGCTAAATATTCCTGATTCTAGCATTATTTACATTCATACTTTGAGGTTAGCTATGTCTCGTATCATTGGATACTATAATTCGTTAACTACGTAATAATTTCTGTCTATGAAACTAATTTATATCTAGAATAACCTGAAATTCTGTGTGGAACATGTTGTTAAATATTCCTGATTCTAGATTTATTTAGATTCATACTTTGTGCTTTAGTATTCCTCGTATCATTGGATGCCGTAATTCCTTAACATCGTATTAATTTCTGGCGATGACAAAAATATATAAGTAGAATAATCGGAAATTCTGTGATGGTCATGTTGTTAAATATTTCTCATTATGTATTTATTTTGATTCTTACTTTGAGGTTAGTTATGTCACGTATCCTTGGATACTATAATTCCTGAACTACGTATTAATTTCTGTCTATGAAACAAATTTATATCTAGAATAATAAGAAATTCGGTGTGGAACATGTTGTTAAATATTCCCGATTCTGTTTTATTTAGATTCCTACTTTGAGGTTAGGTATGCCTCGTATCATTGGATACGATAATCCCTTAACTTCATATTAGTTTCTGACTACGACGAATAATTTATAACCAGAATGATCAGAAATTCTGTGAAGGTCATGTTATTAAATATTTCTGATTCTAGATTTATTTAGATTCCTGCTTTGAGGTTAGGTATGCCTCGTATCATTGGATGCTATAGTTTCTAATCTTCGTTTTAATTTGTGACGATGACAAATATTTATAAATAGAATAATCGGAAATTCTGGGAAGGACATGATGTTAAATATTTCTGATTCCAGTTTTATTTAGATTCTTACTTTGAGGTTAGGTATGCCTCGTATCATTGGATACTATGATTCCTAAACTTCGTATTAATTTCATCTATGGCAAAAATTTATAACCAGAATAATCAGAAATTTTATGAAGAACATGTTGGTAAATATTCCTGATTCTAGATTCATTTCGATTCATACATTGAGGTTAAGTATGCCTCGTATCATTGGATGCTATTATACCTTAAATTCGCATTAATTTCTGACCATGATAAAAATTTATATCTGGAGTGATCGGAAATTCAGTGGAGGACATGTTGATAAAAATTCCTGATTCTTTGGTTTATTTAGATTCCTGCTTTGAGGTTATGTATGTCTCTTATCATTGGATACTATAACTCCCTAACTTCGTATTAATTTCTGTTTATGACAAAAATTTTTAACCAGAATAATCAGAAATTTTGTGAAGAACATGTTGGTAAATATTCCTGATTCTAGATTCATTTCGATTCATACATTGAGGTTAAGTATGCCTCGCATCATTGGATGCTATTATACCTTAACTTCGCATTAATTTCTGACCATGATAAAAATTTATATCTCCAATGATCGGAAACTCTGCGAAGATCATGTTGTTAAATATTTCTGATTCTGTTTTATTTAGATTCTTACTTTGAGGTTAGGTATGCCTCGTATCATTGGATACTATAATCCCATAGCTTCGTATTAATTTCTGACTACGACAAAAATTTATAACCAGAATGATCAGAAATTCTGTGAAGGTCATGTTATTAAATATTTCTGATTCTGTTTTATTTAGATTCTTACTTTGAGGTTAGGTATGCCTCGTATCATTGGATACTATAATTCCTGAACTTCGTATTAATTTCATCTATGGCAAAAATTTACAACCAGAATGATCAGAAATTCTGTGAAGGACATGTCGTTAAATATTCCTGATTCTAGATTTATTTAGATTCATACTTTGAGGTTAAGTGTGCCTCGTATTATTGGATGTTATTATTCCTTAACTTCGCATTAATTACTGACCATGATAAAAATTTATATCTGGAATGATCGGAAACTCTGCGAAGAACATGTTAAATATATCTGATTCTAGATTTATTTCGATTCATACTTTGAGGTTAGGTATGCCTCGTATCACTGGATGCTATAATTCTTTAAGTTCGTATTAATTTCTGACGGTGATAAAAATGTATGACTACAATAATCAGGAATCCTGTGAGGACCATTATTCTAAACATTCCTGATTCTAGCATTATTTAGATTCATACTTTGAGGTTAGCTATGTCTCGTATCATTGGATACTATAATTCGTTAACTACGTATTAATTTCTGTCTTTGAAACTAATTTATATCTAGAATAATCTGAAATTCTGTGTGGAAAATGTTGTTAAATATTCCTGATTCTAGATTTATGTAGATTCATACTTTGTGCTTTAGTATTCCTCGTATCATTGTATGCCGTAATTCCTAAACATCGTATTAATTTCTGGCGATGACAAAAATTTATAACTAGAATAATCGGAAATTCTGTGATGGTCATGTTGTTAAATATTTCTCATTATGGATTTATTTTGATTCTTACTTTGAGGTTAGGTATGTCTCGAATCATTGGATACTATAATTCCTGAACCACGTATTAAGTTCTGTCTATGAAACAAATTTATATCTAGAATAATAAGAAATTCGGTGTGGAACATGTTGTTAAATATTCCCGATTCTGTTTTATTTAGATTCTTACTTTGAGGTTAGGTGTGCCTCGTATCATTGGATACGATAATACCATAACTTCATATTAGTTTCTGACTACGACGAATAATTTATAACCAGAATGATCAGAAATTCTGCGAAGGTCATGTTATTAAATATTTCTGATTCTAGATTTATTTAGATTCCTGCTTTGAGATTAGGTATGCCTCGTATCATTTGATACTATAATCCCATAGCTTCGTATTAATTTCTGACTACGACAAAAATTTATAACCAGAATGATCAGAAATTCTGTGAAGGTCATGTTATTAAATATTTCTGATTCTAGATTTATTTGGATTCCTGCTTTGAGGTTAGGTATGTCTCCTATTATTGGATACTATAATTCCCTATATTCGTATTAATTTCTGTCTATGACAAAAATTTATAACCAGAATAATCAGAAATTCTGTGAAGAACATGTTGGTAAATATTCCTGATTCTAGATTTATTTAGATTCATACTTTGAGGTTAAGTATGCCTCGTATCATTGGATGCTATTATACCTTAACTTCGCATTAATTTCTGACTATGATAGAAATTTATATCTGGAATGATCGGAAATTCTGTTATAACATGATGTTAAATATTTCTGATTCTATATTTATTTATATTCTTACTTTGGGGTTAGGTATGCCTCGTATCATTGGATACTATAATTCCTGAACTTCGTATTAATTTCATCTATGGCAAAAATTTATAACCAGAGCGTTCAGAAATTCTGTGAAGGACATGTTGTTAAATATTTCTGATTCTAGTTTTATTTAGATTCTTACTTTGAGGTTAGGTATGTCTCGTATCATTGGATGCTATAGTTTCTTATCTTCGTTTCAATTTGTGACGATGACAAATATTTGTAAATAGAATAATCGGAAATTCTGGGAAGAACATGATGTTAAATATTTCTGATTCCAGTTTTATTTAGATTCTTACTTTGAGGTTAGGTATGCCTCGTATCATTGGATACTATGGTTCCTAAACTTCGTATTAATTTCATCTATGGCAAAAATTTATAATCAGAATGATAAGAAATTCAGTGGAGGACATGTTGATAAAAATTCCGGATTCTTTGGTTTATTTAGATTCCTGCTTTGAGGTTATGTATGTCTCTTATCATTGGATACTATAACTCCCTAACTTCGTATTAATTTCTGTTCATGACAAAAATTTTTATCCAGAATAATCAGAAATTTTGTGAAGAACATGTTGGTAAATATTCCTGATTCTAGATTCATTTCGATTCATACATTGAGGTTAAGTATGCCTCGTATCATTGGATGCTATTATACCTTAACTTCGCATTAATTTCTGACCATGATGCAAATTTATATCTGAAATGATCGGAAATTCTGCTAAGAACATGTTGTTAAATATTTCTGATTCAATATTTATTTATATTCTTACTTTGAGGTTAGATATGCCTCGTATCATTGCATACTGTAATTCCTGAACTTCGTATTAATTTCATCAATGGCAAAAGTTTATAACCAGAATAATCAGAAATTCTGTGAAGAACATGTTGGTAAATATTCCTGATTCTAGATTTATTTGGATTCATACTTTGAGGTTAAGTATGCCTCGTATTATTGGATGCTATTAATCCTTAACTTCGCATTAATTTCTGACCATAATAAAAATTTATATTTGGAATGATAGGAAATTCTGCTAAGAACATGTTGTTAAATATTTCTGATTCTATGTTTATTTATATTCTTACTTTGAGGTTAGGTATGCCTCGTATTATTGGATACTATATCCCATAGCTTCGTATTAATTTCTGACTACCACAAAAATTTATAAGCAGAACGATCAGAAATTCTGTGAAGGTCATGTTATTAAATATTTCTGATTCTAGATTTATTTAGATTCCTGCTTTGTGGATAGGTATGTCTCCTATTATTGGATACTATAATTCCCTATATTCGTATTAATTTCTGTCTATGACAAAAATTTATAACCAGAATAATCAGAAATTCTGTGAAGAACATGTTGGTAAATATTCCTGATTCTAGATTTATTTAGATTCATACTTTGAGGTTGAGTATGCCTCGTATCACTGGATGCTATTATTCTTTAACTTCTTATTAATTACTGACGATGATAAAAATTTATATCTGGAATTATCGGAAATTATGCGAAGACCATGTTGTTAAATATTTCTGATTCTGTTTTATTTAGATTCTTACTTTGAGGTTAGGTATGCCTCGCATCATTGGATACTATAATTCCATAGCTTCGTATTAATTTCTGTCTATGACAAAAATTTACAACCAGAATGATCAGAAATTCTGTGAAGGACATGTTGTTAAATATTTCTGATTCTAGTTTAATTTAGATTCTCACTTTGAGGTTAGGTATGTCTCGTATCATTGGATGCTGTTGTTCCTTTACATCGAATTAATTTCCGACGATGATACAAATTTATATCTAGAGTAATCGGAAATTCTGTAATGAACATGTTATTAAATATTTCTGATTCAAGAAAAATTTTTTAGATTCTTACTTCGAGGTTAGGTGTGCCTCATATCATTGGATACGATAATACCTTAACTTCATATTAGTTTCTGACTACGACGAATAATTTATAACCAGAATGATCAGAAATTCTTTGAAGGTCATGTTATTAAATATTCCTGATTCTAGATTTATTTAGATTCCTGCTTTGAGATTAGGTATGCCTCGTATCATTGGATACTATAATCCCATAGCTTCGTATTAATTTCTGACTACGACAAAAATTTATAACCAGAATGATCAGAAATTCTGTGAAGGTCATGTTATTAAATATTTCTGATTCTAGATTTATTTAGATTCCTGCTTTGAGGTTAGGTATGTCTCCTATTATTGGATACTATAATTCCCTATATTCGAATTAATTTCTGTCTATGACAAAAATTTATAACCAGAATAATCAGAAATTCTGTGAAGAACATGTTGGTAAATATTCCTGATTCTAGATTTATTTAGATTCATACTTTGAGGTTAAGTATGCCTCGTATCATTGGATGCTATTATACCTTAACTTCGCATTAATTTCTGACCATGATAAAAATTTATATCTGGAATGATCGGAAATTCTGCTAAGAACATGTTGTTAAATATTTCTGATACTATATTTATTTAGATTCTTACTTTGAGGTTAGGTATGCCTCGTATCATTGGATACTATGGTTCCTAAACTTCGTATTAATTTCATCTATGGCAAAAATTTATAATCAGAATGATAAGAAATTCAGTGGAGGACATGTTGATAAAAATTCCGGATTCTTTGGTTTATTTAGATTCCTGCTTTGAGGTTGTGTATGTCTCTTATCATTGGATACTATAACTCCCTAACTTCGTATTAATTTTTGTTCATGACAAAAATTTTTATCCAGAATAATCAGAAATTTTGTGAAGAACATGTTGGTAAATATTCCTGATTCTAGATTCATTTCGATTCATACATTGAGGTTAAGTATGCCTCGTATCATTGGATGCTATTATACCTTAACTTCGCATTAATTTCTGACCATGATACAAATTTATATCTGAATTGATCGGAAATTCTGCTAAGAACATGTTGTTAAATATTTCTGATTCAATATTTATTTATATTCTTACTTTGAGGTTAGATATGCCTCGTATCATTGCATACTGTAATTCCTGAACTTCGTATTAATTTCATCTATGGCGAAAATTTATAACCAGAATAATCAGAAATTCTGTGAAGAACATGTTGGTAAATATTCCTGATTCTAGATTTATTTGGATTCATACTTTGAGGTTAAGTATGCCTCGTATTATTGGATGCTATTAATCCTTAACTTCGCATTAATTTCTGACCATAATAAAAATTTATATTTGGAATGATAGGAAATTCTGCTAAGAACATGTTGTTAAATATTTCTGATTCTATGTTTATTTATATTCTTACTTTGAGGTTAGGTATCCCTCGTATGATTGGATACTGTAATTCCTAAACTTCGTATTAATTTCATCTATGGCAAAAATTTATAACCAGAATGATCAGAAATTCTGTGGAGGACATGTTGATAAAAATTCCTGATTCTTTGGTTTATTTAGATTCCTGCTTTGAGGTTATGAATGTCTCTTATCATAGGATACTATAATTCCCTAACTTCGTATTAATTTCTGTTTATGACAAAGATTTGTAACCAGAATAATCAGAAATTTTGTGAAGAACATGTTGGTAAATATTCCTGATTCTAGATTCATTTCGATTCATACTTTGAGGTTAAGTATGCCTCGTATCATTGGATGCTACTATACCTTAACTTCGCATTAATTTGTGACGATGACAAATATTTGTAAATAGAATAATCCGAAATTCTGGGATGAACATGATGTTAAATATTTCTGATTCTAGACTTATTTAGATTCTAACTTTGAGGTTAGGTATGCCTCGTATTATTGGATACTATAATCCCATAGCTTCGTATTAGTTTCTAAACTACCACAAAAATTTATAAGCAGAATGATCAGAAATTCTGTGAAGGTCATGTTATTAAATATTCCTGATTCTAGATTTATTTAGATTCATACTTTGAGGTTAAGTATGCCTCGTATCATTGGATGCTATTATACCTTAACTTCGCATTAATTTTTGACCATGATCAAAATTTATATCTGGAATGATCGGAGACTCTGCGAAGAACATGTTGTTAAATATTCCTGATTCTAGATTTATTTGGATTCATACTTTGAGGTTAAGTATGCCTCGTATTATTGGATGCTATTAATCCTTAACTTCGCATTAATTTCTGACCATAATAAAAATTTATATTTGGAATGATAGGAAATTCTGCTAAGAACATGTTGTTAAATATTTCTGATTCTGTTTTATTTAGATTCTTACTTTGAGGTTAGGTTTGCCTCGTATCATTGGATACTATAATCACATAGCTTCGTATTAATTTCTGTCTATGACAAAAATTTATAATCAAAATAATCAGAAATACTGTGTTGAACATGTTGGTAAATATTTCTGATTCTATATTTTTTTAGACTCATACTTTGAGATTAAGTATGCTCGAATCATTGGATGCTATTATTCCTTAACTTCGCATTAATTTCTTACCATGATAAAAATTTATATCTAGAATGATCGGAAATTCTGCTAAGAACATGTTGTTAAATATTTTTAATTCTATATTTATTTAGATTCTTACCTTGAGGTTAGGTATGCCTAGTATCATTGGATGCTATTATTCCTTATCTTCGTATCAATTTCTGTTTGTGGCAAAAATTAATAACTGGATTAATCAGAAATTCTGCGAAGAACGTGTTGTTAAATATTTCTGATTCTAGTTTAATTTAGATTCTAACTTTGAGGTTAGGTATGTCTCGTATCATTGGATGCTGTTATTCCTTAACCTCGAATTAATTTCCTACGGTGATACAAATTTATATCTAGAGTAATCGGAAATTTTGTAATGAACATGTTATTAAATATTTCTTATTCTAGATTTATTTAGATTCTTACTTCGAGGTTAGGAATGTCTCGTATCATTGAATGCTATTGTTCCTTAACTTCCACTAAATTCTGACGATGGTTAAAATTTATACATATAATAATAGGAAAGTCTGTGATGAACATGTTGTTTAATATTTCTGATTCTAGATTTATTTAGGTTCTTCCTTTGAGGTTAAGCATGCAACGTATCATTGGAATCTATTATTCCTTAACTTCGTATTAATTTCTGACGATGACAGAAATTTATATCTAGAATAAGAGGATATTCTGTGAAGAACATGTGGTTAAAAATTTCCGATTCTAGTTTTATTTATATTCATTCTTTGCGGCTAGGTATGTCTCGTGTCATTGGATGGTATAATTTCATATCTTCGTATTAATTTGTGTCGATAATAAAAATTTATATCTAGAGTATTCGGAAAGCATGTTAGGAACATATTGTTAAATATTCCTGATTCTAGTTTTATTTAAATCCATATCTTGAGGTTTGGTATGTCTTTTATCATCGGATACTATAATTCCTTCACTTCGTATTAATTTCTGACGATGATAAAAATTTATATCTAGTATAATCAGGAATTCTGTTAAGAACATATTGCTAAATATTTCTGATTCTAGATCTGCTTAGAGTCCTGCTTTGAATTGAGGTATGTCTCGTTCCATTGGATACTATAATTCCTTCACTTCGTATTAATTTCTGACGATGATACAAATTTATAACTAGAATAATCAGGAATTCTGTTAAGAACATATTGCTAAATATTTCTGATTCTAGATTTGCTTAGAGTCCTGCTTTGAATTGAGGTACGTCTCGTAGCATTGGATACTATAATTCCTCAACTTCGTAATAATTTCTGTCGATGATAAATATTTATAACTAAAATAATCGGAAATTCAATGAAGAACACGCTGTTGAATATTCCTGATACTTGATTGATTTTGATTCATTCTTTGAGGTTAGTTATGTCTCGTACCATTGGATGCTATAATTCCATTACTTCGTATGAATTTCTGACGATAATAAAAATTTATAAATAAATTAATCGGAAATTCTGTGAAACACATGTTGTTGAATATTCATGATTCTTCATTGATTTTGATTCATACTTCGAGGTTTCGTATGTATCTTATCATTGGATGCTGTAATTCCTTAACATCGTATTAATTTCTGACGATGATAAAAATTTATATCCAGAATAATCTTAAATCCTGTGATGGACAAGTTTTTAAATATTTCGGATACTAAATATATTTAGATTCTACCTTTGAGGTTAGGTATGTCTCGTATCATTGGATGCTATAATTCCTCAACTTCGTAATAATTTCTGTCGATGGTAAATATTTATAACTAAAATAATCGGAAATTCATTGAAGATCACGCTGTTGAATATTCCTGATACTTGACTGATTTTGATTCATTCTTTGAGGTTAGGTATGTCTCGTATCATTGAACGCTATAATTCCTTCACATCGTATAAATTTGTGACGATGATAAAAATTTATATCTAGATTAATCGGAAATGCTGCGAAGAACGTGTTGATAAAAATTCCTGATTCTAGACGTATTTAGATTCACACTTTGAGGTTAGGTAGGTCCTGTATCAATGCATGCTATTATTCCTCAACATCGTATTAATTTGTGTCTATGACTAAAATACATATTTAGAATAATCGGAAATTCTGTGAAGAACGAGTTGCTAAATATTTCTGATCCTAGATTTATTTATATTCTTGCTTCGAGGGTAGGCATGTCTCGTATCATTGGATGCTATAGATCCTTATCATCGTATTAATTTGTGACGATGATAAAAATTTATATCTAGAATAATCGGGTATTATGATGAGAATATATTGTTAAATATTTCTGATTCTAGATTTATTTAGATTAATGCTTTGAGGTTAGGCATGTCTCGTATCATTGGATGCTATAATTCCTTATATTCGTATTAATTTCTGAAGATCATAAAAATATATATCTAGAATAATCGGAAATTCTGTGAAGATCATGTTAAATATTTCTGAATCTAGTTCTATTTAGATCCTTCATTTGAGGTTAGGTGTATCTCGTACCATTGGATACTATAATTCCTTATCTTCATAGTAGTTTCGGACGATGATAAAACTTTATAACTAGAGTAATCGGAAACTCTGTGAAGAACAGGTTGTTAAATATTTCAGATACTAGATATATTTAGATTTTTCCTTTGAGGTTAGGAATGTCTCGTATCATTGCATGCTATAATTCCTTTACTTCGTATAAATTTGTGACGATAATAAAAATTTATAACAGGAATAATCAGAAATGCTGTGAACAACATGTTAAATATTTCTGATTCTAGTTTTCCTTAGATTCTCACTTTAAGGTTATGTATGTCGCGTATCATAGGATAATATTATTCCATTACTCCGTATTTGTTTCTGACAATGATAAAAATATATATCTAGAGCAATCGGAAATTCTGTGATGAACATGATGATAAAAATTTCTCATTCTAGACTTATTTAGATTCTTAATTTGAGGTTAGGATCGTCTCGTATTATTGGTTGCCATAATTCGTCAACTTCGTATTAATTTCTGACGATGACAAAAATTTATATCTAGAATAAGGGAATATTCTGTGAAGAACATGTTGTTAAAAATTTCCGATTCTAGTTTTGTTTATATTCATTCTTTGCGGTTAGGTATGTCTCGTGTCATTGGATGCTGTAATTCCTTAACATCGCATTAATTTGTGACGAGTATATAAATTTATATATAGAATAATCGGAAATTCTGTGCTGGACATGTTATTAAATATATCTCATTCTAGATTTATTAGATTCTTACATTCAGGTTAGGTGTATCTCCTATCATTGGATACTATGATTCCTTAACTTCGTATTAATTTCTGTCTATGAAATAAATTTATAACTAGAATAATCAGAAATTCTGTGAAGAACATGTTGTTAAATATTCCTGACTCTAGATTCATATAGATTCATACTTTGAGTTTATGTATGCCTCGTATCACTGGATGCTATTATTCCTTAACTTCGTATTAATTTCTGACGATGATAAAAATTTATATCAAGAATAATCCGGAATTCTGTTAAGAGCATGCTGTTAAATATTTCTGATTCTAGACTTATTTAGATTCCCCCTTTGAGGTTAGGAATGTCTCGTATCATTGGATCCAATATTTGCTTAGCTTCGTATTAATTTTTGACGATGATAGAAATTTATAACTAGAATAATCGGAAATTCTGTTAGGAACATATTGTTAAATATTTCTGATTCCAGATTTATTTATATTCTTGATTTGCGTTAGGAACTCCTCGTATCATTGGATGCTATTACTTCTTAACTACGTATTAATTTCTGACGATGATAAAAATCTATATCTAGAATAATCAGGAATACTATGAGGACAATTCTGCTAAATATTCCTGGTTATAGATTGATTTATATTCATTCTTTGCGGTTAGGTATGTCTCGTGTCATTGGATGCTGTAATTCCTTAACATCGCATTAATTTGTGACGATAATAAATATATATATATAAAATAATCGGAAATTCTGTGATGCACGTGTTATTAAATATTTCTCATTATTGATTTATTCAGATTCCTACTTTGAGGTTAGCTAAATCTCGTATCGTTGGATGCTATAATTCCTTTACTTCGTACTAATTTCTGTCTATGAAACAAATTTATGTCTAGAATAATCAGAAATTCTGTGTGGAAAATGTTGTTAAATATTCCTGATACTAGATTTATTTAGATTCATACTTTGAGATTAACTATGTCTCGTATCATTGGATGCAATTATTCCATGACGTCACATTAATTACTGACGATGATAAAAATTTATATCTAGAATAACGCTGGATTGGGTGATGAACATGATTTTAAATACTTCTAATTCTAGATTTATTTAGATTCTTACTTTGATGTTCGGAATGCCTCGTATCATTGGATACTATAATTCCTTAACTTCGTATTAATTTCTGTCTATGAAAAAAATTTATATATAGAATAATCGGAAATTGTGTGATGAACATGTTTTTAAATACTTCTGATTCTGGATTTATTTAAATTCATACTTTGAGGTTACGTATGCCTCGTATCATTGGATGCTATTATTCCTTAACTTCTTATTTATTACTGACGATGATAAAAATTTATATATATAATAATCAGACTATCTGTGAAGAACGTGTTGTTAAATGTTCCTGATTCTAGACTTGCTTAGATACATACTTTAAGGTTATGTATTTCTCGTATCAGTGGATGCTATTATTCCATGACTTCGTATTAATTTCTGACCGCGATAAAAATTTTTATTTAGAATAATCAGAAATTCTGTGAAGAAGATGTTGTTAAATATTCCTGATTCTAGATTTACTTAATTTCATACTTTGAGGTTAGGTATGCTTCGTACCATTGGATGCTATTATTCCATAACTTCGCATTAATTTCTGACGATGATACAAATTTATATCTGGCGTAGTCGGAAATTCTTTTAAGAATATATTGTTAAATACTTCTGATTCCAGATTTATTTCTATTCTTGCTTTTAGGTTAGGTATGTCTCATGTCATTGGATGCTATAATTCCTTAACTTCGTATTAATTTCTGACGATGATAAAAATTTATATCTAGAATAATCGGAAATTGTGTGATGAACACGTTGTTAAATATTCCTGATTCTGGATTTATTTACATTCATACTTTGAGGTTAACTATGTCTCGTATCATTGAATGCTATAATTTCTTGCCTTCGTATTAATTTCTGTCTATGACAAAAATTTATATCTAGAATAATCGGAAATTGTGTGATGAACATGTCTTTAAATATTTCTGATTCTAGATTTATTTAGATTCTTACTTGAGGTTAGGTATGTCTCGTATCGATGGATGCTATAATTCCTTAACTTCGTATTAATTTCTGACGATGACAGAAATTTATGTCTTGAATAAGAGGAAATTCTGTGAGGAACATGTTGCTAAAAAATTTCCGATTCTAGTTTTATTTATATTCATTCTTTGAGGTTAGGTATGTCTCGTGTCATTGGATGCTATTATTCCTTAACTTCGCATTAATTTCTGTCTATGAAACAAATTTATATCTAGAATATCCGTAAATTGTGTTATGAACATGTTTTTAAATATTTCTGATAGTAGATTTATTTTGATTCATACCCTGAGATTAGGTACATCTCGTATCATTGGATACTATAATTCCTTAACTTCGTATTAATTTAAGTATATGACAAAAAGTAATAAGTAGAATAATCGGAAATTCTGTGTAGAACATGTTGCTAACTATTCCTGATTCTAGATTTAACTAGATTCATACAATGAGGTTAGGTATGTCTCGTATCATTGGATGCTATTATTCCTTAACTTCGAATTAAGTTGTAACGATTATAAAAATGTATATATAGAATAATCGGAAATTCTGTGATGGACATGTTGTTAAATATTTCTCATTCTAGATTTATTTGGATTCTTTCTTTGAGGATAGCTATGTCTCGTATCATTGGATACTATAATTCCTTAACTTCATATGAATTTCTGCCTATGACAAAAGAATATAACTAGAATAATCAGGAATTCTTTGAGGACCATGTTGCTAAATATTCCTGATTTTAGATTTATTAAGATTCATACCTCGAGGTTAGGTATACCTGGTATCATTTGATACTATAATTCCTTTACTTCGTAATAATTTCCGTCTATGAAACAAATTTATATCTAGAATAATCAGAAATTCTGAGTGGAAAATGTTGTTAAATATTCCTGATACTAGATTTATTTAGATTCATACTTTGAGGTTAAATATGTCTCGTATCATTGGATGCTATTATTCCATGACCTCACATTAATTACTGACGATGATAAAAATTTATATCTAGAATAATCCTAGATTGTGTGGTGAACATGATTTTAAATATTTCTAATTCTAGATTTATTTGGATTCTTCCTTTGATGTTCGGAATGCCTCGTATCATTGGATACTATAATTCCTTAACATCGTATTAATTTCTGTCTATGAAAAAAATTTATATATACAATAATCGGAAATTCTGTGATGGACATGATATTAAATATTTCTCATTTTAGATTTATTTAGATTCTTACTTAGAGGATAGGTATGTCTCGTATCATTTGGTACTATAATTGCTTAACTTCGTATTAACTTCTCTCGATGACAAAAATTTATAAACAGAATAATCAGGAATTCTGTGAGGACCATGTTGCTAAATATTCCCTGATTCTAGATTCATTTACATTCTTACTTTGAGGTTAGGTATGCCTCGAACCATTGGCTACTATAATTCTTTAACTTCGTATTAAATTCTGTCTGTGACAAAAAAGATATATCTAGAATAATCAGGAATTCCGTGAGAACCATGTTGCCAAATATTCCTCATTCTAGATTTATTTAGATTCATACTTTGAGGTTAGGTATATCTCGTATCATTGGATACTATAATTCCTTTACTACGTATTAATTTCTGTGCATGAATCAAATTTATATCTAGAATAATCAGAAATTCGGTATGGAACATGGTGTTAAATATTCCTGATTCTAGATTTATTTGGATTCATACTTTGAGGTTAACTATGTCTCCAATCGTTGGATACTATAATTCCTTAACTTCGTATTAATTTCAGTCTATGACAAAAATTTATAACTAGAATAATCAGGAATTCTGTGAGGAACATGATGCTAATTATTCCTGATTGTAGATTTATTTAGAATCATACTTCGAGGTTAGGTATGTCTCGTATCATTGGGTACTATAATTCATTAACTTCGTATTAATTTCTGTTTACGGCGAAAAGTTATAACTAGAATAATCGGAAATTCTGCGAAGAACATGTCGTGAATATTTCTGATTCTAGTATCATTTAGATTCTTAGTTTGAGGTTAGGTATTCTTCGTAAATTTGAATGCTATTAGTACTTAACTTCGTATTAATTTCTGACGATTATAAATGTTTATATATAGAATAATCGGAAATTCTGTGATGGACACGTTATTAAATATTTCTCATTCTAGATTTATTTAGATTCCTACTTTGAGGTTATGTATACCTCGTATCATTGGATACTATAATTCATTAACTTCGTATTAATTTGTGTCTATGAAACAAATTTATATCTAGAATAATCCGAAATTTGTGTGGAACATGTTGTTAAATATTCCTGATCCTAGAGTTATTTAGATTCTTACTTTGAGGTTAAGATTGCCTCGTATCATTGGATGCTATAATTCCTTAACTTCGTATTAATTTGTGATGATTAAAAATGTTTATATATAGAATAATCCGAAAATCTGTGATGTACATGTTATTAAATATTTCTCATTCTAGATTTATTCCGATTCCTGCTTTGAGGTTAGCTATATCTCGTATCATTGGATACTATAATTCCATACCATCGTACTAATTACTTTCTATGAAACAAATTTATAACTAGAATAATCAGAAATTCTGTGTGCAACACGTTGTAAAATATTCGTGCTTCTAGATTTATCTAGAATCATACTTCGAGGTTAAGTATGCCTCGTATTATTGGACGCTATTTTTCCTTAATTCGTATTAATTTCTGACCATGATAAAAAGTTATATATAGAATAATCGGAAATTGTGTGATGAACATGTTGTTAAATATTCGTGATTCTAGATTCACTTAGATTCTTACTTTGAGGTTAGGTATGCCTCGTACCATTGGATGCTCTTATTCCTTAACTTCGCATTAATTTCTGACGATGATAGAAATTTATATCTAGAAGAATCGGAAATTCTGTGTAGAAAATGTTGTTAAATATTTCTGATCCTAGATTTATTTAGATTCCTACTTCGTGGTTAAGTATGCCTCGTATCATTGGATGCTATTTTTCCTTAATTCGTATTAATTTCTGACCATGATAAAAATTTATATCTATAATAATCGGAAATTGTGTGAAGAACATGTTGGTAAATAATCCTGATTCTAGACCTATTTAGATTCGTACTTTGAGGTTAAGTATGATCGTATCATTGGATGCTATTATTCCATAACTACGCATTAATTTCTGACCATGAAAAAAATTTATATCTCGAATAATCGGTACTTCTGCGAAGAACATGTTGTTAAATATTTCTGTTTCTGCTTTTATTCAGATTCTTATTTTAAGTTTACGTATGTCTCGTATCATTATATACCATGATTCCTTTACTTCGTATTAATTTCTGTCTATGAAAAAATTTTATATCTAGAATAATCGAAAATTGTGTGCGGAACATGTTGTCAAATATTCCGTACTCTAGATTTATTTACATTCATACTTTGATGTTAAGAATGCATCGTATCATTGGATGCTACAATTCCTTAACATCGTATTAATTACATTCTATGAAACAAATTTATAACTAGAATAATCAGAAATTCTGTGTTCAACATGTTGTTAAATATTCCTGATTCTAGAGTTATTTAGATTCTTACTTTGAGGTTAGGTATGTCTCGTATCATTGGATACTATAATTCCTTAGCTTCGTAGTAATTCTGTCTGTGACAAAAAGATATAACAAGAATAATCAGGAATGCTGTGAGAAGCATTTTGCTAAATATTCCTGACTCTAGATTTATTAAGTTTCATACTCTCATGTTAACAATGTCTCGTATCATTGGATACTACAATTCCTTAACTTCGTATTAATTTCTGACCATGATAAAAATTTATATCTAGAATAATCGGAAATTCTTTGATTAACATGTTGTTAAATATTTCTGATTCTAGTTTTAATTAGATTCTTACTTTGAGGTTAAGTATGTCCCGTATCATTGGATACTATAATTCCTTAATTCCGTATTAACTTCTGACGATGATAAAAATTTATAACTAGAATAATCGGAAATTCGGTGACAGTACATGTTGATAATTTTTTTCTGATTCTAGTTTTATTTAGATTCTTGCTTTTAGGTTAGGTATGTCTCGTATCATTGGATGCTATTATTCCTTAACATCGTATTAATATGTGACCATGATAAAAATGTATATATATATAGAATAATCGGAAATTCGGTGATGGACATGTTGTTAAATATTTCTCATTCTATATTTATTTAGATTGTTACTTTGTTGTTAAAAATGCCTCGTATCATTGGATGCTATAATTCTTAATCTCCGTATTATTTTCTGTCTATGACAAAAATTTATAACCAGAATAACCGTAAATTGTGTGATGAACATGTTTTTAAATAGTTCTGATTCTAGGTTTATTTAGATTCATAATTTGAGGTTAGATATGCCTCTTATCTTTGGATACTTTAATTCCTTAACTACGTATTAATTTCAGTCTATGAAACAAATTTATATCTAGAATAATCAGAAATACTGTGAAGAACATGTTGTTAAATATTCCTGATTCTGGATTTATTTAGATTCTTGCTTTGAGGTTAGCTATATCTCGTATCACTGGATACTATAATTCCTTAACTTCGTACTAATTTTTGTCTGGGACGAAAAGATATAACTAGATTAGTCAGAAGTTCTCTGAAGAACATGTTGTTAAATATTCCTGATTTTTAGATTTATTCAGATCCATCCTTTGAGGTTAAGAATGCCTCGTATCATTGGATGCTATAATTCCTTAGCTTCGTATTAATTTGTGACGATGATAAATGTTTATACATAAATTATCGGAAATTCTGTGATGGACATGTTATTAAATATTTCTCATTATAGATTTATTTAGGTTCTTCCTTTGAGGTTATGCATGCCACGTATCATTGGATTCAATTACTCCTTAACTTCGTATTAATTTCTGGCGGTGTAAAAATTTATATCTAGAGTAAACGGAAATTCTGTTGGGAACATGTCGTTAAATATTTCTGATTCTAGTTTTATTTAGATTCATACTTTTAGGTTTGGTATTCCTCGTATCGTTGGATGCTATTAGTGCGTAACTTTGTATTAATTTTTGACGGTGATAAAAATTTATATCTGCAATAATCGGAAATTCTGTGATGAACATGTTGTTAAATATTTCTGATTCTAGACTTATTTAGATTCCTCCTTTGAGGTTAGGTATATCTCGTATAATTGGACGCTATAATTCCGTATCTTTGTATTAATTTGTGACGATAGTAAGAATTTATTACTAGAATAATCGGAAATTCTGTGATGAACATGATTTAAATATTTCTGATTCTCTTTTTATTCAGATTCATTGTTTGAGGTTATGCATGCCTCGTATCATTGAATTCTATAATTCCTTATCCTCGTATTAATGTCTGACTATGACAAAAATTTATAACAAGAATAATCGATAATTCTGTGAAGAACGTGTTGTTAAATATTTCTGACTCTGGATTTATATAGATTCACACTTTGAGGTTAGGTATGTCTCGTATCATTGCATACTGTAATTCCTTAACTTCGTATTAATTTGTGACGATGATAAATATTTATATACGGAATGATCGGAAGTTCTGTGAAGGACATGTTCCTCAATATTTCTCATTCTACATTTATTTAGATTCATACTCTGAGGTTAACTATGTCTCGTATCATTGGATGCTATAATTCCTTAACTTCGTATTAATTTCTGACGATTGATAAACTTTTATAACTACAAATAATCTGAAATTCTGTTAAGAACATGTTCTTAAATATTTCTGATTCTAGATTTATTTAGATTCTTAATTTCAGGTTAGGTATGTCCCGTTGCATTGGAAGCAGTAGTTCCTTTACTTCGTATTAATTTGTGACGATAATAAAGATTTATTACTAGAATAAATGGAAGTTTTCTGAAGTACATGTTGTTAAATATTTCCGATTCCAATTTTATTTAGATTCATACTTTGAGGTTAGGTATGTATCGTATCATTGGATGCTATAATTTCTAAACTTCGTATTAATTTGTGACGATAATAAATATTTATTACTAGAATAATCGGAAATCCTGTGAAGAAAAAGTCTTTAAATATTTCTGATTCTAAATATATTTAGATTCTTCCCTTGAGGTTAGGTATGTCTCGTATCATTGGAGGCTATAAGTCCTTAACGTCGTATTAATTTCTATCTATGGCGAAAATTAATATCTGGAATAATCAGTAATTCTGTGAGGACCATGTTGTTAAATATTTCTGATTCTGGTTTTACCTAGATTCTTACTTTGAGGTTAGGTATGTCTCGTATCATTATATGCTATAATTTCTTTACTTCGTATAAATTTGTGACGAAAATAAAAATTCATAAGTAGAATAATCAGAAATTCTGTGAAGAACATGTTGTTAAGTATTCCTGATTCTAGATATATTTATATTATTGCTTTGAGGATATGCATGCCTCGCATCACTGAATGCAATTATTCCATAACTTCGTGTTAATTTCCGACGATGATAAAGATTTATAACTTGAATAATCGGAAATTATGTGAAGAACACGTTGTTAAATATTTCTGATTCTAGACATATTTAGATTCTTCCTTTGAGGTTAGGTATGTCTCGTATCATTGGATGCTATAATTCCTTATCTCCGTATTAATTTCTGAAGATGATAAAAATTTATAACTAGATAAATCAGAAATTCTGTGAAGAACATTTTGTTAAATGTTCCTGATTCTAGATATATTTAGATTCAGACTTTGAGGTTAGGTATATCTGGTACCATTTGATACTATAATTCCTTAACTTCGTACTAATTTCTGTCTATGACAAAAATTTATATCTAGAATAATCCGAAATTCTGTGTGGAACTTGTTGTTAAATATTCCTGATTCTATATTTATTTAGATTCATTCTCTGAAGTTAACTATGTCTCGTATCATTGGATACTACAATTCCTTAACTTCGTACTAATTTCGGTCTGTGACAAAAAGATATAACTAGAATTAACAGGAATGCTGTGAGGACAATGCTGCTAAATATTCCTGATTCTGCATTTATTTAGATTCATACTTTGAGGTTAGCTATGTCTCGTATCATTGGATGCTATAAGTCCTTAACATCGTATTAACTTCTGACGATGATACAAATTTATATCCAGAATAATCGGAACTACTGTGAAGATCATGTTCTTAAATATATATTATTCTAGTTTTATTTAGATTCTTCCTTTGAAGTTAGGAATGGCTCGTATCATTGGTTGCTATTATTCCTTAACATCGTATTAATTTCTGACGATGATAAATATTTATATCTAGAATTATCGGAAATCCTGTGACGAGCATGTTTTTAATTATTTCTGATTCTAGCTGTATTTAGATTCTTTCTTTGAGGTTAGGTATGTCTCGTATCATTCGATGCTATAATTCCTTAACTTCGTATTAATTTCTGACGATGATAAAAATTTATATATAGAACAGTCGAAAATTCTGTGAAGAACATGTTGTTAAATATTTCTGACTCTAGTTTTATTTAGATTCATACTTTGCGGTTAGGTATGTCTCGTATCATTGGATGATATGATTCCTTATCTAGGTATTAATTTCCGAAGATGATAAAAATGTATAACTAAAATAATCGGAAATTCTTTGAAGAAAATGTTAAACATATCAGATTATAGATATACTTAGATTTTTCCTTTGAGGTTAGGAATGTCTCGTATCATTGCATGCTATAATTTCTTTACTTCGTATAAATTTGTGACGATAATAAAAATTTATAACTAGAATAATCAGAAATACTGTGAAGAACATGTTAAATATTTCAGATTCTAGATATACTTAGATTCGTACTTTGAGGTTATGCATGCCTCGCATCACTGAATGCAATTATTCCTTAACTTCGTATTAATTTCTGTCTATGACAATAACTTATTACCTGAATAATCAGAAATTCAGTGAAGAACATGTTGTTATATATTCCTGATTCTATATATATTTATATTCATACTTTGAGGTTAGGTATGTCTCGTATCATTGCGTGCTATAATTCCTTATCTTCGTATTAATTTCTGAAGATGATAAAAATGTATAACTAAAATAATCGGAAATTCTTTGAAGAAAATGTTAAACATATGAGATTCTATATATACTTAGATTCTGACTTTGAGGTTATGCATGCCTCGCATCACTCGATGCTATTATTCCTTAACTTTGTACTACTTTCTGTCTCCGACAACAATTTATAAACAGAATAATCAGAAATTCTGTGATGAACATGTTATTAAATATTGCTGATTCCAGATTTATTTAGATTCCTACTTTGAGGTTAGGTATGTCTCGTATCATTGCATGCTATAATTTCTTTACTTCGTATAAATTTGTGACGATAATAAAAATTTATAACTAGAATAATCAGAAATGCTGTGAACAGCATGTTGTTAAATATTTCAGATACGAGATATATTTAGATTTTTCCTTTGAGGTTAGGTATGTCTCGTATCATTGGATGCTATAATTCCTTATCTTCGTATTAATTTCTGAAGATGATAAAAATTTATATCTAGAATAATCAGAAATGCTGTCAACAACATGTTGTTAAATGTTTCAGATACTAGATATATTTAGATTTTACCTTTGAGGTTAGGAATGTCTCGTATCATTGCATGCTATAATTTCTTTACTTCGTATAAATTTGTGGCGATAATAAAAATTTATAAGTAGAATAATCAGAAATGATGTGAACAACATGTTAAATATTTCTGATTCTAGTTTTACTTAGATTCTCACTTTGAGGTTATGTATGTCCCGTATCATAGGATACTATTATTCCTTAACTCCGTATTTATTTCATTCAATTACAAAAATTTATAAATCGAATACTCAAAAATTCTCTGTAGAACATGTTGTTAAATATTCCTGATCCTAGATTTATTATGATTCCTCCATTGAGGTTATGAATGTCTCGTAACATTGGATGCTATAATTTCTTATCTTCGTTTTAATTTGTGTCGATAATAAAAATTTATTACTAGAATAATCGGAAATTCTATGAAGAACATGTTGTTAAATATTTCCGATTCTAATTTTATTTAGATTCTTGCTTTCAGGTTAGGTATGTATCGTATCACTGGATGCTGTAATTCCTTTACTTCGTATTAATTTGTGACCATGATAGAAATACGTATATAGAATTACCGGATATTCTGTGATGAGCATGTTGTTAAAGATTCCTGATTCTGGATTTACTTAGATTAATTGTTTGAGGTTAGGTATGTCTCGTATCATAGGATGCTATAGTTTCTTATCTTCGTCTTAATTTGTGACGATGACAAATATTTATAAATAGAATAATCGGAAATTCTGGGAAGTACATGATGTTAAATTTTTCTGATTCCAGTTTTATTTAGATTCTTACTTTGAGGTTTGGTATGCCTCGTATCATTGGATACTACAATTGCTAAACTTCTTATTAATTTCGTCTATGGCAAAAATTTATAACCAGAATGATCAGAAATTCAGTGATGGACATGCTGTTAAATATTTCTCATTGCAGATTTATTTAGAATCTTACTTTCAGGATAGGTATATCTCGTACTATTGGATAGTGTAATACCTTAACTTCGTAATAATTTCTGACGATGACAGGAATTTATATCTAGAATAATCGGAAATTCTGCGAAGAACATGTTGTTAAATATCTCAGATTCTAGTTTTATTTAAATTCATACTTTGAGGTTAGGTATGCCTCGTATCATTGCATGCTATAATTTCTTACCTTCGTATTAATTTCTGACTATGACAAAAAATTTATATCTAGAATAATCGGAAATTCCGTGAAGAACATGTTGTTAAATATTTCTGACTCTAGTTTTATTTAGATTAATACTTTGAGGTTAGGTATGTCTCGTATCATTGGATGCTATAATTGCTTAACTTCGTATCAGTTTGTGACGATGACAAAAATTTATTACTAGAATAATCGGAAATTCTGTGAGGTCAATATTGCTAAATATTCCTGATTATAGATTGATTTATATTCATACTTTGATGTTAGGTATATCTCGTGTCATTGGATGCTATAATTTCTTATCTTCGTATTAATTTGTGACGATAATAAAGATTTAATACTACAATAAATGGAAATTCTCTCAAGAACATGTTGTTAAATATTTCCGATTCTAATTTTATTTATATTCGTATTTTGAGGTTAGGTAAGTCACGTACCATTGGATGATATAAGTCCTTAATATTGTATTGATTTCTGACGATGATACAAATTTTTAAATCTAGACTAATCGGGAATTCTGTTGAGAACATATTGTGAAATATTTCTGATTCTAGATTTATTTATATTCGTGCTTTGAGTTTAGGTATGCCTCGTATCATTGGACGCTATTATTGCTTAACTTAGTATTAATTTCTGTCTATGACAATAATTTATTACCCGAATAATCAGAAATTCAGTGAAGAACATGTTGTTATATATTCCTGATTCTAGATATATTTAGATTCATACTTTGAGGTTAGGTATGTCTCGTATCATTGGATGCTATAAGTCCTTAACATCGTATTAACTTCTGACGATTATACAAATTTATATCCAGAATAATCGGAACTCCTGTGAAGATCATGTTCTTAAATATATATTATTCTAGTTTTATTTAGATTCTTCCATTGAAGTTAGGAATGGCTCGTATCATTGGATGCTATTATTCCTTAACATCGTATTAATTTCTGACGATGATAAATATTTATATCTAGAATTATCGGAAATCCTGTGAAGAGCATGTTTTTAATTATTTCTGATTCTAGCTGTATTTAGATTCTTTCTTTGAGGTTAGGTATGTCTCGTATCATTCGATGCTATAATTCCTTAACTTCGTATTAATTTCTGACGATGATAAAAACTTATAACTAGAACAATCGGAAATTCTGTGATCAACATGTTGTTAAATATTTCAGATACTAGATATATTTAGATTTTTCCTTTGAGGTTAGGTATGTCTCGTGTCATTGGATGCTATAATTCCTTATCTTCGTATTACTTTCTGAAGATGATAAAAATTTATATCTAGAATAATCAGAAATGCTGTGAACAACATGTTGTTAAATGTTTCAGATACTAGATATATTTAGATTTTTCCTTTGAGGTTAGGAATGTCTTGTATCATTGCATGCTATAATTTCTTTACTTCGTTTAAATTTGTGGCGATAATAAGAATTCGTAACTAGAATAATCAGAAATGCTGTGAACAGCATGTTGTTAATTATTTCAGATACCAGATATATTTAGATTTTTCCTTTGAGGTTAGGCATGTCTCGTATCATTGGATGCTATAATTCCTTATCTTCGTATTACTTTCTGAAGATGATAAAAATTTATATCTAGAATAATCAGAAATGCTGTGAACAACATGTTGTTAAATGTTTCAGATACTAGATATATTTAGATTTTTCCATTGAGGTTAGGAATGTCTCGTATCATTGCATGCTATAATTTCTTTACTTCGTATAAATTTGTGGCGATAATAAAAATTTATAAGTAGAATAATCAGAAATGATGTGAACAACATGTTAAATATTTCTGATTCTAGTTTTACTTAGATTCTCACTTTGAGGTTATGTATGTCCCGTATCATAGGATACTATTATTCCTTAACTCCGTATTTATTTCAGTCAATTACAAAAATTTATAAATCGAATACTCAAAAATTCTCTGTAGAACATGTTGTTAAATATTCCTGATCCTAGATTTATTATGATTCCTCCATTGAGGTTATGAATGTCTCGTAACATTGGATGCTATAATTTCTTATCTTCGTTTTAATTTGTGTCGATAATAAAAATTTATTACTAGAATAATCGGAAATTCTGTGAAGAACATGTTGTTAAATATTTCAGATTCTAATTTGATTTAGATTCTTACTTTGAGGTTAGGTATGTCCCGTACCGATGGATGCTATAGTTCCCTAACTTCGTATTAATTTCTGTCTATGACAATAACTTATTACCTGAATAATCAGAAATTCAGTGAAGAACATGTTGTTATATATTCCTGATTCTCTATATATTTAGATTCATACTTTGAGGTTAGGTATGTCTCGTATCATTGGGTGCTATAATTCTTTATCTTCGTATTAATTTCTGAAGATGATAAAAATGTATAACTAAATTAATCGGAA
This sequence comes from Lasioglossum baleicum, assembly GCF_051020765.1. Classification (NCBI taxonomy): domain Eukaryota; kingdom Metazoa; phylum Arthropoda; class Insecta; order Hymenoptera; family Halictidae; genus Lasioglossum; species Lasioglossum baleicum. Next base: position 30,607 of record NW_027470189.1, read on the forward strand.
ATTCTTTGAAGAAAATATTAAACATATGAAATTCTATATATACTTAGATTCTGACTTTGAGGTTATGCATGCCTCGCATCACTCGATGCTATTATTCCTTAACTTTGTACTACTTTCTGTCTCCGACAACAATTTATAAACAGAATAATCAGAAATTCTGTGATGAACATGTTATTAAATATTGCTGATTCTAGATTTATTTAGATTCTTACTTTGAGGTTAGGTATGTCTCGTATCATTGGATGCTATGATTCCTTATCTAGGTATTAATTTCCGAAGATGATAAAAATGTATAACTAAAATAATCGGAAATTCTTTGAATCAAATGTTAAACATATCAGATTCTAGATATACTTAGATTCTGACTTTGAGGTTATGCATGCCTCGCATCACTGGATGCTATTATTCCCTAACTTTGTACTACCTTCTGTCTCTGACAACAATTTATAGACAGAATAATCAGAAATTCTGTGATGAACATGTTATTAAATATTGCTGATTCTAGATTTATTTAGATTCCTACTTTGAGGTTAGGTATGTCTCGTATCATTGCATGCTATAATTTCTATACTTCGTATAAATTTGTGACGATAATAAAAATTTGTAACTAGAATAATCAGAAATGCTGTGAACAGCATGTTGTTAAATATTTCAGATACTAGATATATTTAGGTTTTTCCTTTGAGTTTAGGTATGCCTCGTATCATTGGAGGCTATTATTGCTTAACTTCGTATTAATTTCTGTCTATGACAATAATTTATTACCTGAATAATCCGAAATTCAGTGAAGAACATGTTGTTATATATTCCTGATTCTACATTTATTTAGATTCATACTTTGAGGTTAGGTATGTCTCGTATCATTGGATGCTATAAGTCCTTAACATCGTATTAACTTCTGACGATTATACAAATTTATATCCAGAATAATCGGAACTCCTGTGAAGATCATGTTCTTAAATATATATTATTCTAGTTTTATTTAGATTCTTCCATTGAAGTTAGGAATGGCTCGTATCATTGGATGCTATTATTCCTTAACATCGTATTAATTTCTGACGATGATAAATATTTATATCTAGAATTATCGGAAATCCTGTGAAGAGCATGTTTTTAATTATTTCTGATTCTAGCTGTATTTAGATTCTTTCTTTGAGGTTAGGTATGTCTCGTATCATTCGATGCTATAATTCCTTAACTTCGTATTAATTTCTGACGATGATAAAAACTTATAACTAGAACAATCGGAAATTCTGTGATCAACATGTTGTTAAATATTTCAGATACTAGATATATTTAGATTTTTCCTTTGAGGTTAGGTATGTCTCGTGTCATTGGATGCTATAATTCCTTATCTTCGTATTACTTTCTGAAGATGATAAAAATTTATATCTAGAATAATCAGAAATGCTGTGAACAACATGTTGTTAAATGTTTCAGATACTAGATATATTTAGATTTTTCCTTTGAGGTTAGGAATGTCTTGTATCATTGCATGCTATAATTTCTTTACTTCGTTTAAATTTGTGGCGATAATAAGAATTCGTAACTAGAATAATCAGAAATGCTGTGAACAGCATGTTGTTAATTATTTCAGATACCAGATATATTTAGATTTTTCCTTTGAGGTTAGGCATGTCTCGTATCATTGGATGCTATAATTCCTTATCTTCGTATTACTTTCTGAAGATGATAAAAATTTATATCTAGAATAATCAGAAATGCTGTGAACAACATGTTGTTAAATGTTTCAGATACTAGATATATTTAGATTTTTCCATTGAGGTTAGGAATGTCTCGTATCATTGCATGCTATAATTTCTTTACTTCGTATAAATTTGTGGCGATAATAAAAATTTATAAGTAGAATAATCAGAAATGATGTGAACAACATGTTAAATATTTCTGATTCTAGTTTTACTTAGATTCTCACTTTGAGGTTATGTATGTCCCGTATCATAGGATACTATTATTCCTTAACTCCGTATTTATTTCAGTCAATTACAAAAATTTATAAATCGAATACTCAAAAATTCTCTGTAGAACATGTTGTTAAATATTCCTGATCCTAGATTTATTATGATTCCTCCATTGAGGTTATGAATGTCTCGTAACATTGGATGCTATAATTTCTTATCTTCGTTTTAATTTGTGTCGATAATAAAAATTTATTACTAGAATAATCGGAAATTCTGTGAAGAACATGTTGTTAAATATTTCAGATTCTAATTTGATTTAGATTCTTACTTTGAGGTTAGGTATGTCCCGTACCGATGGATGCTATAGTTCCCTAACTTCGTATTAATTTCTGTCTATGACAATAACTTATTACCTGAATAATCAGAAATTCAGTGAAGAACATGTTGTTATATATTCCTGATTCTCTATATATTTAGATTCATACTTTGAGGTTAGGTATGTCTCGTATCATTGGGTGCTATAATTCTTTATCTTCGTATTAATTTCTGAAGATGATAAAAATGTATAACTAAATTAATCGGAAATTCTTTGAAGAAAATATTAAACATATGAAATTCTATATATACTTAGATTCTGACTTTGAGGTTATGCATGCCTCGCATCACTCGATGCTATTATTCCTTAACTTTGTACTACTTTCTGTCTCCGACAACAATTTATAAACAGAATAATCAGAAATTCTGTGATGAACATGTTATTAAATATTGCTGATTCTAGATTTATTTAGATTCTTACTTTGAGGTTAGGTATGTCTCGTATCATTGCATGCTATAATTCCTTTACTTCGTATAAATTTGTGACGATAATTAAAATTTATAACTAGAATAATCAGAAATGCTGTGAACAGCATGTTGTTAAATATTTCAGATACTAGATATATTTAGATTTTTCCTTTGAGGTTAGGAATGTCTCGTATCATTGCATGCTATAATTTCTTTACTTCGTATAAATTTGTGACGATAATCAAAATTTATAAGTAGAATAATCAGAAATGATGTGAACAACATGTTAAATATTTCTGATTCTAGTTTTACTTAGATTCTCACTTTGAGGTTATGTATGTCCCGTATCATGGGATACTATTATTCCTTAACTCCGTATTTATTTCAGTCAATTACAAAAAAATATAAATAGAATAGTCAAAAATTCTGTGTAGAACATGTTGTTAAATATTCCTGATTCTAGATTTATTATGATTCTTCCATTGAGGTTAGGAATGTCTCGTGTCATTGGATGCTATAATTTCTTAACTTCGTATAAATTTGTGACGGTAAGTAAAATTTATAACTAGAATAATCAGGAAGACTGTGAAGAACATGTTAAATATTTCAGATTCTAGATATACTTAGATTCTTACTTTGAGGTTATGCATGCCTCGCATCACTGAATTCAATTATTCCTTATCTTCGTGTTAATTTCCGACGATAATAAAGATTTATAACTTGAAAAATCGGAAATTATGTGAAGAACACGTTGTTAAATATTTCTGATTCTAGACATATTTAGATTCTTCCTTTGAGGTTAGGTATGTCTCGTATCATTGGATGATATAAGTCCTTAACTTCGTACTAATTTCGGTCTGTGACAAAAAGATATAACTAGAATTAACAGGAATGTTGTGAGGACAATGCTGCTAAATATTCTTGATTCTACATTTATTTAGATTCATACTTTGAGGTTAGGTATGTCTCGTATCATTGGATGCTATAAGTCCTTAACATCGTATTAACTTCTGACGATGATACAAATTTATATCCAGAATAATCGGAACTCCTGTGAAGATCATGTTCTTAAATATATATTATTCTAGTTTTATTTAGATTCTTCCTTTGAAGTTAGGAATGGCTCGTATCATTGGATGCTATTATTCCTTAACATCGTATTAATTTCTGACGATGATAAATATTTATATCTAGAATTATCGGAAATCCTGTGAAGAGCATGTTTTTAATTATTTCTGACTCTAGCTGTATTTAGATTCTTTCTTTGAGGTTAGGTATGTCTCGTATCATTCGATGCTATAATTCCTTAACTTCGTATTAATTTTTGACGATGATAAAAACTTATAACTAGAACAATCGGAAATTCTGTGATCAACATGTTGATAAAAATTTCTAATTCTAGACTTATTTAGATTCTTACCATGAGGATAGGTATGCCACGTATGATTGGATGCTATTATTCCTTAACTTCGTATTAATTTCTGACGATGATAAGAATTTATAACTAGAATAATTGGAAATTCTGTGAAGAACATGTTGTTAATTGCTCCCGAATCTAGATATATTTAGGTTCATAGTTTGAGGTTAGGTATGTATCGTATCACTGGATGCTGTAATTCCTTTACTTCGTATTAATTTGGGACGATGATAAAAATTTATATATAGAATCACCGGATATTCAGTGATGAGCATGTTGTTAAAGATTCCTGATTCTAGATTTACTTTGATTAATTCTTTGAGGTTAGGTATGCCTCGTATCATTGGATGCTGTTATTCCTTAACTTCGCATTAATTTCTGTCTATGAAACAAATTTATATCTAGAATAATCAGAAATTCTGTGTGGAGCATGTTGTTAAATATTCCTGATTCTGGATTTATTAGGTTCATACTCTGAGGGTAACTATGTCTCGTATCATTGGATACTATAATTCCTTAACATCGTACTAATTTCTGTCTGTGACAGAAAGATATAACTAGAATAATAAGCAATGCTGTGAGGACCATGTTTCTAATTACTTCTGATTCAAGTTTCATTTAGATTCTTGCTTTGAGGTTAGGTATGCCTCGTATCATTGGATGCTATAGTTCCTTAACTTCGCATTAATTTGTGACGATGATGAATGTTTATATATAGAACAATCGGAAAATCTGTGATGGACATGTTATTAAATATTTCTCATTCGAGATTTATTCAGATTCATACTTTGAGGTTAGCTATATCTCGTATCATTGGATACTATAATTCCTTAACTTCGTATTAATTTCTGACGATGATAAAAATATATATCTATAATAATCGGTAATTGAGTGATGAACGTGTTGTTAAATATTTCTGATTCTATGTTTATTTAGGTTCTTCTTTCAGGTTAGGTATGCCTCGTATCGTTGGATACTATAATTCCTTAACTTCGTATTAATTTCTGTCTATGGCAAAGATTTATAACCAGAATAATCAGAAATTCTGTGAAGGACATGTTATTAAAATTTCTGATTCTATATTTATTTAGATTCCTGCTTTGAGGTTAGGTATGTCTCCAACCATTGGATACTATAATTCCCTAACTTCGTATTTATTTCTGTCTATGACAAAAATTTATAACCAGAATAATCAGAAATTCTGTGTGGTGCATGTTGTTAAATATTCCTGATTCTAGATTTATTAGGTTCATAATCTGAGGCTAACTATGTCTCGTATCATAGGAAACTTTAATTCCTTAACTTCGTACTAATGTCTGTCTGTGACAAAAAGGTATAACTAGAATAATCAGGAATGCTGTGAGGACCATGTTGCTAATTATTCCTGATTCTAGATTTATTTAGATTCATACTTTGAGGTTGAGTATGCTCGTATCATTGGATGCCACAACTCCTTAACTGCGTATTAATTTCTAACAATGATAAAAATGTATATGTAGGATAATCGGAAATTCTGTGAAGAACATGTTGTTAAATATTTCTGATTCTAGATCTATTTAGATTCTTACCTTTAGATTGGGCATGCCTCGTATCATTGGATGCCGTTATTCCTTAACTTCGTAGTAATTTCTGACGCAGATAAAAATTTATATCTAGATTATTCTAAAATTCTGTGAAGAGCATTTTGTTAAATATTTCTGATTCAAGTTTTATTTAGATTCTTACTTTGAGGTTTGGTATGCCTCGTACCGTTAGATGCTATTATTCCTTAACTTCGTATTAATTTCTGACGATGATAAAAATTCATATGTAGAAGAATCGAAAATTCTGTGATGGACATGTTATTAAATATTTCTCATTATAGATTTATTTAGGTTCTTCCTTTGAAGTTAAGCATGCCACGTATCATTGTACACTACAATTCCATAACTGCGAATTAATTTCCGACGATAATAAAAATTTATATCTAGAATAACCGGAAATTCGGTGATGAGCATGTTGTTAATGACTCCTGATTCTAGATTTACTTAGATTCATACTCTGAAGTTAGGTAAGTCTCATACCATTGGGTGCTATATTTCCTAAACTTCGTATTAATTTCTGACGGTGATAAAAATTTATATGTAGAAGAATCGAAAATTGTGTGATGGACTTGTTATTAAATATTTCTCATTATAGATTTATTTAGGTTCTTCCTTTGAGGTTAAGCATGCCACGTATCATTGGATTCTATTATTCCATAACTTCGAATTAATTTCTGGCTATGATATAATATTATATCTAGAATAATCGGAAATTCTGTGAAAAACATGTTGATAAATATTTCTGGTTGCATATTTATTTAGATTCTTACTTTGAGGTTGGGTATGTCTCGTATCATTGGATGCTGTAGTTCCTTATCTTCGTATTAATTACTGACGATGATTAACATTTATAATTCGAATAATCGGAAATTCTGTGATGAACATGTTGCTAAATATTCCTAATTCTAAATTTATTTAGATTCATACTTTGAGGTTAAGTATGCCTCGTATCATAGAATGCTATTATTCCTTAACTTCGTATTAAATTCTGACGATGATAAACATTTATATCTAGAATAATCAGGAATTATGTCAGGACCATGTTGCTAAATATTCCTGACTCTAGGTTTATTTAGATTCATACTTTGAGGTTAGGTATGTCTCGTATCATTGGGTGCTATAATTCCTTAACTTCGTATTAACTTCTCTCTATGACAGAAATTTACAACTAGAATAATCAGGAATTATGTGAGACCTTGTTGCTGAATATCCCTGATTCTGGATATATTTAGATTCTTCCTTCGAGGTTAGGTATGTCTCGTAGCATTGGATGCAATAATTTCTTAACTTCGCATTAATCTGTGACGATAATAAAAATTTATTACTAGAATAACCGGACAGTCTGTGAAGAACATGTTGTTCAATATTTCGGAATCATGTTTTATTTTGATTATTACCTGGATGTTAGGTATGCCTCGTATCATTGGAGGCTATAATTCCTAAACTTCTTATTCATTTCTGTCTATGACAAAAATTTATAGCTATAATAATCAGGAATTCTGTGCGGACCATGTTGCTAAATATTCCTGATTGTCGGTTTATTTAGATTCATACTTAGAGGTTAGGTATGTCTCTTATCATTGGATGCTGTTATTCCTTAACTTCGTATTAACTTCTGACGATGATAAATACTTGTAACAAGAATAATCGTAAATTTTGTGATGAACATGATGTTAAATATTCCTGATTCTAGATTTATTTATATTCCTTCATTGAGGTTAGGTATGTCTCGTATCATTGGAAACTATAAATCCTTAACTTCGTATTAATTTCAGTCTATGTCAAAAATTTATAACTAGAATAATCAGGAATTCTCAGAGGACCATGTAGCTAAATAGACCTGATTCTAGATTTATTTATATTCTTGCTTTGAGGTTGGGTATATCTCGTATCATTGGGTACTATAATTCCTTATTTTCGTATTAATTCCTGTCTGTGACAAAAATTTAAATACAGAATAATCGCAAATTTTGTGAAGTACATGTTGTTAAATATTTCTGATTCTAGTTTTATTTAGATCCTTTCTTTGAAGTTAGGTATGTCTCATATCATTGGATACTATAATTCCTTAACGTCGCATTAATTTCATTCTATCACAAAAAGTAATAACTAGAATAATCGGAAATTCTGTGATGGACATGTTGTTAAATATTTCCCATTCTAGATTTATTTAGATTCTTAATTTGAGGTTAGGTATGTCTCGTATAATTGGATACTTTAATTCCTTAACTTCGTGTTAATTTCTGTCTATGACATAAATATATAACTTGAATAATCAGAAATTCTGAGAAGAACATGTTGTTACAGATTCCTTATTCTAGATTTACCTTGATTCTTACGTTGAGGTTAGCTATGTCTCGTATCATTGGATACTATAATTCCTTAACTTCGTACTAATTTCAGTCTGTGACAGAAAGTTATTACTAGATTAGTCAGAAATTCGGTGAAGAACATGTTGTTAAATATTCCTGATTCTGGATTTATTTAGATTCATACTTTGAGGTTACGTATGTCTCGTATCATTGGATACTGTAATTCCTTTACTTGGTATCAATTTCCGTCTATGACAAAAATTTATAAATAGAATAATCTGGAATTCTGTGAGGACAATTCTGCTAAATATTCATGATTATAGATTGATTTAGATTCATACTTTGAGGGTAGGTATGTTTCGTATCATTGGATGCTATAATTCCTTAACTTCGTATTAATTTTTGACGATGATAAAAATGTATATGTATAGAATAATCCGAAATTCTGTGATGCACATGTTGTTAAATATTTCTCATTATTGATTTATTCAGATTCCTACTTTGAGGTTAGCTGAATCTCGTATCGTTGGATGATATAATTCCTCTATTTCGTATTAATTGCTTACGATGACAAAAATTTATGACTAGTATAATCAGAAATTCTGTGAAGAACATGTTGTTCAATATTCCTGAGTCTAGATTTATTCAGATTCCTACTTTGAAGTTAGCTATATCTCGTATCATTGGATACTATAATTCCTTAACTTCGTATTAATTTCTGTCTATGACAGAAATTTATAACTAGAATAATCAGGAATTCTGTGGGGCCCATGTTGCTAAATATTCCTGCCTCTAGATTTATTTAGATTCATACTTTGAGGTTAGGTATGTCTCGTATCATTGAATACTATAATTCCTTGACTTCGTATTAATTTGTGACGATGATAAAAATGTATATATATAGAATAATCCGAAATTATGTGAAAACCTGCTGTTAAATATTCCTGATTCTAGATTTATTTAGATTCATACTTTGAGCTTAGGTATGCCTCGTATCATTGGATGCTATTATTCCTTAACTTCATATTAATTACTGACGAAGATAAAAATTTATATCTAGAATAACCGTAAATTGTGTGATGAACATGTTTTCAAATATTTCTGATTCTAGATTTATTTAAATTCGTACTTTGATGATCGGAATGTTTCGTTTCATTGGATACTCTAATTAAATACCTTCGTATTAATTTCTGTCTGTCAAACACATTTATATCTAGAATAATCAGAAATTCGGTGTGGAACAGGTTGTTTAATGTTCCTGATTCTAGATTTATTTTGATCCTTACTTTGAGGTTAACTATGTCTCATATCATTGTATGCTATAATTCCTTAACTTCGTATTAATTTCTGTCTATGACAAAAATTTATATTTAGAATAATCGGAAATTGTGTGATGAACATGTCTTTAAATATTTCTGATTCTAGATTTATTTAGATTCTAACTTTGAGGTTAGGTATGCCTCGTGTCATTGGATGCTATTCATTCTTACATTCGTATTAATGTCGGACGATGATAAAAATTTATATCTAGAACAATCGGAAATTCTGTGAAGAACATGTAGTTAAATATTCCTGATTCTAGACTTATTTAGATTCATACTTGGTGGTTAAGTGTGCCCCGGATCATTGGATGCTATTATTCCTTAACTTCGTATTAATTTCTGACGATGATGAAAATTTATGTCTAGAATAACCGGAAATTGTGTGATGAACATGTTTTTGAATATTTCTGGTCCAAGATTTATTTAAATTCATACTTTGAGGTTAGGTATGTCTCGTATCACTGGATAGTATAATTCCGTAACTTCGTATTAATTTCTGACGATGATTAGAATTTATATCTAGAATAATCAGAAATTCTGTGAAGAACATGTTGTTAAATATTCCTGATTCTAGATTTATTTAGATGCATACTTCAAGGTTAGATATGTTTTGTATCATAGGACACTATGATCCCTTAACTTCGTACTAATTTCTGACGATGATAAAAATTTATATCTAGAATTGTGGGAAATTCTGTGAAGAACATGTTAAATATTCCTGATTCTTGATTCATTTAGATTAATACTTTGAGGTTAGGTATGCCTCGTATCATTGGATGCTATTATTCCTCAACTTCGTATTAAATTCTGACGATGATAAAAAATAATAACTTGAATAATCGGAAAATCTGTGAAGAAAATGTTGTTAAATATTTCTGATTCTAATTTTATTTAGGTTCATACTTTGAGGTTAATTATGCCTCTAATCATTGGATGCTATTGTTCCTTAACTTCGTATTAGTTTCTTTCTATGACACAAATATATAACTAGAATAATCAGAAATTCTGTGAAGAACAAGTTCTTAAATATTTCTTATCCTTGATTTATTTATATTTTTGCTTTGAGGTTGGGTATGTCTCGTATCATTGGATACTATAATGCCTGAACTTCGTATTAATTTCGATATATGACAAAAATTTATAACTAGAATTATCAGAAATTCCGAGAAGAACATGTTGTTAAATATTTCTGATTCTAGATTTATTTATATTCTTCCTTTGAGGTTAGGTATGTCTCGTATCATAGGATGCTATAATTTCTTAGCTTCGGCATAATTTCTGACGATGATCGAAATTTATGTCTAGAATAATCCGATATTCTGCGAAGAACATGTTGATAAATCTTTCTGAATCAAGTTTTATTTGGACCCATATCTTGAGGTTAGGAATGCCTCGCATCTTTGGTTGCTATTAATCCTTAACTTCGTATTAAATTCTGACGATGATAAAAATTTATAACTAGAATTATCAGAAATTCTGTGATGAACAGGTTATTATATATTTCTGATGCTGTTTCTATTTTGATTCCTGCTTTGTGGTGAGGTATGTCTCGTTCCATTGGATGCTATAATTCCTTAACTTTATATTAATTTCTGTCTATGACGAAAATAAATAACCAGAATAATCAGGAATTCTGTGAGGACCATGCTGTTATATATTCCTGATTCTAGATTTATTTGGATTCATACTTTGAGGTTAGGTATGTCTCGTATCATAGGATGCTATAATTCCTTAACTTCGAATTATTGTCTGACGATTATGAAAATTTAAATCTAGAATTTGAGGAAATTTTGTGAGGGACATGTTGTTAAATATTTCTGATTCTAGTTTCAAATAGATTCTTTCATTGAGGTTAAGTATGTCTCGTACCATTGTATGCTATAATTCCTTAACTTCGAATTAATTTCTGACGATGATAAATATTTATAACTAAAATAATCGGAAATTCTGTGAAGTACATGTTGTTAAATAGTCCTGATTATAGATTTATTTAGATTCATACTTTGAGGTTAGCTATATCTCGTATCATTGGTTACTATAATTCCTTAACTTCGTATATATTTCTGTCTACGACAAAAAATTATAACTAGAATAATCAGGAATTCTGAGACGAACATGTTATTAAATATTTCTGATTCTAGATTTATTTAGATTCATACTTTGAGGTTATGTATGTCTCGTATCATTGGATGCTATATTTCGTACACTTCGTATTAATTTCTGACAATGATAAAAATGTATTTCTAGAATAATCGGAAATTCTGTGATTGACAAGTTATTAAATATTTCTCATTCTAGATTCATTTAGATTCCTACTTTGAGGTTAAGTATATCCCATACCATTGGATGCTATTATCCCTTAACTTCGCATTAATCTGTGACGATAAAAAAAATTTATTACTAGAATAACCGGACAGTCTGTGAAGAACATGTTGTTCAATATTTCGGAATCATGTTTTATTTTGATTATTACCTGGATGTTAGGTATGCCTCGTATCATTGGAGGCTATAATTCCTAAACTTCTTATTCATTTCTGTCTATGACAAAAATTTATAGCTAT